>NW_017671828.1:45784-49391 GCF_001879085.1 Nicotiana attenuata | reverse complement strand
AGGTCTCACATGGTACTTCAGGTGGTCGTGGCTCTCAGCCGCAGTCTTCTGATCAACAGCTTTTCAGTTCGCCGTCAGCACCCATCAGCGCACCACCGCTCCGCTATTCTTAGCAGTCGAGGCCTTGTTACACGTGTGGCGACACGAGGCACATTGCTAGGTTTTGCCCTCGAGCATCGGACGGCTCTCAGCAGCAGGGTCCTCGCCCTATGGTTCAGGCATCAGGTGATCCGTAGGCCGCCCAGCCAGCTAGAGGTGGGGGTAGAGGCCATAGAGGTGGAGGTAGAGATCATAGAGGTGGAGCTCGGACCGCCAGAGGTAGAGGCCAGCCAGCTGCCGATCGTCCCAGAGATATGGTTCAGGGAGGTGGGGCCCAGCCCCGGTGTTATGCTCTTCCAGCCAGGCCAGAGGCTGAGTCCTCAGATGCAGTCATTACAGGTACTATTCTGGTCTGTGATAGGGATGCTTCAGTGCTATTTGACCCTGGGTCTGCGTATTCATATGTGTCGTCCTATTTTGCACCCTACTTGGTTATGCGTAGTGATGCCTTGGTTGTTCCTGTATATGTATCTACACCAGTGGGTGATTCTATAGTGGTCGACCGAGTTCATCGTTCCTGTGTGGTAGTGTTTGAGGGTCTTGAGACCCCTGTTGATCTATTGCTCTTAGACATGGTGGATTTCGATGTTATATTAGGGATGGATTGGTTGTCCCTGTATCATGCTATCTTGGATTGTAACGCCAAGACCGTGACCTTGGCTTTGTCAGATTTGCCCCGATTGGAGTGGAGAGGGACCCCAGGTCATGCCACTCGCAGTGTTATCTCGTATGTGAAGGCTCGACGCATGGTCGAGAAGGGGTGTTTAGCTTATCTGGCGTATGTTCGCGATTCCAGCGCAGAGGTCCCTTCTATTGATTCTGTTCCCATTGTTCGAGAGTTCCCTGAGGTTTTCCCTTCAGACCTGCCGGGTATGCCGCCCGACAGGGATATCGATTTTTGTATCGATCTAGCTCCGGGCACGCAGCCCATTTATATCCCGCCGTATCGCATGGCCCCGCCAGAGTTAAAAGAATTAAAGGATCAGCTGCAGGAATTGCTGGGGAAGGGTTTCATTAGACCCAGTGTTTCTCCTTGGGGCGCGTCGGTGTTATTTGTGAAGAAAAAGGATGGTTCGATGAGGATGTGCATTGATTACCGGCAATTGAACAAAGTGACGATTAAGAACAAGTATCCACTACCGAGGATTGACGATTTGTTCGACCAGCTTCAGGGTGCAAGGATATTTTCAAAGATAGACTTGAGATCTGGCTACCACCAGCTGAGGATTAGGGCATCCGATGTCCCTAAGATAGCATTCCGCACTCGGTACGGGCATTATGAGTTTCTGGTCATGTCCTTTGGGTTGACCAATGCCCCAGCAGCATTCATGGAGTTGATGAACCGAGTGTTCAGGCCATATTTGGACATGTTCGTGATAGTCTTTATTGATGATATTTTGGTGTACTCCCGCAGGCAGGAGGAGCACGAGCAGCACCTTAGGGTGGTTCTTCAGACTCTGAGGGATAGTCAGCTATATGCCAAGTTCTCCAAGTGTGAGTTCTGGCTAAGTTCAGTAGCATTTCTGGGTCACGTTGTATCAGCAGAGGGTATTCAGGTGGACCCGAAGAAGATAGAGGCGGTCAAGAACTGGCCTCGACCAGCATCAGCTACAGAGATTCGGAGTTTCTTGGGGTTAGCGGGCTACTATCGTCGGTTCGTGGAGGGGTTTTCATCTATTGCAGCCCCGATGACCAGATTGACCCACAAGAGTGCCCAGTTCAGATGGTTAGATGAGTGTGAGGCGAGCTTTCAGAAACTCAAGGCAGCTTTGACTACGGCACCGGTATTGGTTTTGCCCACAGGTTCAGGGTCTTATACAGTCTATTGTGATGCTTCCCGTATTGGACTTGGTGCAGTATTGATGCAGGATGGCAGAGTCATAGCCTATGCTTCGAGGCAGTTGAAGATCCACGAGAAGAATTATCTAGTTCATGATCTAGAGTTGGCAGCCATAGTTCATGCTTTGATGATTTGGAGGCATTACCTATATGGTGTAACGTGTGAGGTGTACACCGATCAAAAGAGTCTTCAGTACTTGTTCAAGCAAAAGGAGTTGAATCTGAGGTAGGAGTTTCTGAAGGATTATGATGTTACTATCTTATACCACCCGGGGAAGGCCAATGTGGTGGCCGACGCATTGAGTAGGAAGTCCGCCAGTATGGGTAGTCTTGCTTATATTCCGATCAACCAGAGACCGCTTGCTTTGGATATTCAGGCCTTGTCCAATCGATTTGTGAGGTTGGATATTTCTGAGCCTAGCAGAGTGTTAGCTTTCACGGTCGCTCGCTCTTCATTATTGGAGCGTATCCGTGATCGGCAGTTTGATGATCCCCATTTGTGTGTCCTGAGAGACACGGTGCAGCGTGGAGGTGCCACGAAGGTGACCTTAGATGATGATGGTGTTTTGAGATTGCAGGGGCGAGTTTGTGTGCCAATGTCGATGGGATTCGAGAGTTGATCTTAGCGGAGGCCCGTAGTTCTTGGTATTCTATTCACCCGGGCACCGCGAAGATGTATCAGGACTTGCGGCAGCATTATTGGTGGCGTAGGATGAAGAAGGATATTGTTGCATATGTGGCTCGATGTTTGAACTGTCAGCAGGTTAAGTATGAGCATCAGAGGCCTGGTGGATTGTTTCAGAGGATTGAGCTTCCCGAGTGGAAGTGGGAGAGGGTTACCATGGATTTTGTTACTGGACTCCCGTTGACCCGGAAGAAGTTTGATGCGATTTGGGTCATTGTTGATAGGCTGACCAAGTCAGCGCATTTTGTTCCTGTTGCAACTACGTATTCATCCGAGAGGTTAGCTGAGATCTACATCAGAGAGATTGTTCGCCTTCATGGGGTGCCGGTATCTATCATTTCCGACCGGGGTACGTAATTTACCTCGCGCTTCTAGAGAGCAGTTCAGCGAGAGTTGGGCACACGGGTTGAGTTGAGCACAGCGTTCCATCCTCAGACGGACGGACAGTCCGAGCGGACTATTCAGATATTGGAGGATATGCTTCGAGCTTGTGTTATAGACTTTAGAGGTTCGTGGGATCAGTTCTTGCCTTTAGCGGAGTTTGCCTACAACAACAGCTACCAGTCCAGCATTCAGATGGCTCCTTATGAGGCGTTGTATGGTAGGCGATGTCGGTCTCCGGTTGGGTGGTTTGAGCCGGGAGAGGCTCGGTTATTGGGTACAGATTTAGTTCAGGAGGCCTTAGATAAGGTCAAGATCATTCAGGAGAGGCTTCGTTCAGCTCAGTCTAGGCAGAAGAGTTATGCAGACCGTAAGGTTCGAGATGTAGATTTCATGGTTGGTGAGCGGGTATTGCTCCGAGTGTCGCCTGTGAAGGGCGTGATGAGATTTGGGAAGAAGGGCAAGCTTAGCCTTAGGTACATCGGCCCGTTTGAGATTGTTGACCGAGTGGGTGAGGTGGCTTATAGACTTGCGTTGCCGCCTAGCTTATCAGCCGTGCATCCAGTTTTCCATGTATCTATGCTTCGTAGGTATCACGGCGAT
>NW_017671828.1:0-41767 GCF_001879085.1 Nicotiana attenuata | reverse complement strand
GGGGGGGGGGGGCAGCGTACCGATAACCAAAAGATCATTCGGCTTTGTAAATTGTCCGAACCTCGCTCTAAATTTAGGATATTACACGAATAGAAATGAAGTCACGCCAGCGTGCACTTCCCAGAAGATTTAGAAGACTTAGAGAGAAGAAGGGTTTCGTAAAAGTTTACATATACAGTTCAAACAATATCAAAGCGGTAAAAAGCGGCATTTATCACATTAGGCTCAAACACGTAAAAATCTGATAATAAATAAAAGCCAAGTATAACAGTTATTCTAAGCTCGAATTTTCAACCCCGAATCAGAGTATCTGGGTTCTAATCCCCAGCAGAGTTGCCAAAGCTGTCACACCTCCTTTTCTCTGAGGGGGATAAGGGAGTTTTTCCAATTAAAGTGACATACATCGAAATGTGATTATTTATTTAATTTCAGAGTCGCCACTTGAGATAATTATATGGTGTCCCAAGTCAGCGTTTTATTTTAAAATCCCAACTCGAGGAAATTTGACTCTATTTATGGTCCGCGAACACAGAAGAGCGGGTAAGGAATTCTGTTAACCCGGGAGAAGGTGTGAGGCACTCCTGAGTTCCGTGGTTTTAGCACGGTCGCTCTACTATTAATAACTGGCCTAATTATCTTATTTATTGCATGTTTTAGACCTATTGTGCATTTTTAATTATATAACCGCTTTTATTTATTTATGGAGTTTGTTTGAACAAGTTGCGATTCTCGCGCACTTGTTTGTTAGTGTACACATTGTGAATCACGTCAAGGGAACCGTACCCATGATCTACAACATGCTTATTTTATTATTGTACGAAGTTGTGGTCGGGTCACATGAAATGTGCACCCGAATTGGGATTTACGTATCGTGACCATGCCACGGGAACTACACCCATGACCACAATAATTTATTTACGCGCGTAAAGCACACTACGATGTTCATAAGAGTTATTTTTCTAAGGTTTGAGATTGTTTGTCAAAGTCCAAAGTAATGGAATTTACTGTGAAGGGAACAATGTGGATTAATTATGAAAAGATGAGCTAGTTTATGAATTTTATCATTATGGGCCTGGCAGAATTTCATTAGTTACCCGATAACTTCTTAAAACCCACACATCATATACAATGATGGCCAGAGAACAACTTGATTCTTTCTGTTGCCAAATTACCAAGCAACATCGAATAGAACCCAACACTTAAAGTCCAAAATTACTTTTAAAAGTTGCTAACAATACCATTCCATTAGTCAATCTTTCCTATCTGCTTTTCATTAAACCAAACTTAAATCTCATGGCCAACTCAAATACATTACTGCTTCAATTAAGCTTAAACTGTGGAAGTCATATTTACAATTTCAAAACTTGATGGCACTTGAAATCATATACACAATTGACAACATGTCTAAACACTAAAAAAGCAAATAACAGGGTAAACAAAACAAACAAAAGAGAGAAAAGAAATCTCACTTTGAGCGCCACTTTTTCCACTTTAAAATGTTTATTTCAGAATGTTATCTCACAAACTAAATAGAAAGAATGGGGAAAACTTTAAGTCCCAAAGATTTACCAATTTGTTTTAAGGCCAACTATAGATATGTAGCTCCATAATCTTTTTATTCATAACACGCACCAGACATTCAGCAACAAGTTTGAAGCGATTCAACTTAAATCTTCAGATTTAAACATTTAACAAAGAAATTAAATGTATTGGGTGATACCCTTTTTGCTTGAGCCCGACCGGGTTGGGTCCGGTCCGGGGCAAGTCGGGGCCATCGAACCCGACCTGGATGCAAGGTAGAACGACGGCCACGTCAACAACCGAGGTCGAGTCATTTCGAGACCGTTGCAGAGCTCGATATGAGTCACCACCGGATGGAGAAACACACAAGGTCGGGAGCCGGACTCGTAACGGATAACCAAGCGTCGCCGGATATCTCGCCCAAACGTGATTTTCTCAACCACTTCAGGCCATTAAGGCGTAATTACAGGGATCCACGATGTAATTAATTTACCTACCTTATTTTTACCCTTAATGAGAATGTATAAAAGGGGAGAAGACCCCATAAATAGGGGATCGGAAACCATTACACTACGGTACCATCTCTCTCAATTCTTGTACGCAATCAAGCACAATTGTTCTAAGCAATATTATATTCTGCGATTATTTACTTTAGCAGCAATTGTTGAGTCTTTATCTTTTATTTTCCTCAATCCAAACCTTTTGTATCTTTTAGTTCACGGATCCTTAAAACCCCATATAAATTCAATTGTTATCCGGATTCTAGGGTAAACAGTTTGGCGCCCACCGTGGGGCTAAGGATATTAGTGAGCTCTTTGATACTCTTTCTTGACGCATCACAGTACACTGGTTCTTTGCAAAAGAGTCCATCTTACATTCAAATTACCAACTCATAGAATGGCACAATCAATCAACAACGAACTTGAACAGCAGACAGGAAACAATGGAATGCCCGGGCTTGAAAACCCGATAGATGCCGATTCCCGGATGGCGCTCAACACTGATCAGGCCTCCGGATCATCACATAGCGTCCGGGGAGAGGACGATTCGAGGGCCCAGGCAGTCGGCGAAGAGACTATCAACCTTAAAATGATTTTTGACATGCTGCAAGCCCAGCAATCGGCTATAGCTCAGCTCCAGAGCCGGGTCCAGGAGCCTGTCAGGTCCGAGGAGGCTCCCCGTGCAGCTGCAATCATCAATCCGACCCCAGTACAGCCGGAACGGGGTGGGCCGGATGCTGATTCTGCGGTTCTTAGGAGGCTAGAAGAATTGACCGAACGAATCGAAAAGGGGGAGGAAAAGATCGAGGCCAACGATAAAAAAGTAGAAACATACAACTCCAGGGTCGACCAAATACCAGGTGCACCTCCGGTCCTGAAAGGCCTTGACGCTAAAAAGTTTGTACAAAAACCGTTCCCATCCAGTGCCGCCCCAAAACCTATCCCTAAGAAATTTAGAATGCCCGATATCCCGAAGTATAATGGGACCTCGGACCCAAACGAGCATGTGACAGCATACACATGCGCAATTAAGGGAAACGACCTCGAAGATGATGAAATCGAGTCAGTTTTGTTGAAAAAGTTTGGAGAAACCTTGTCCAAGGGGGCAATGACGTGGTATCATAACTTACCGCCAAATTCCATCGATTCGTTCGCCATGTTAGCCGATGCCTTCGTGAAAGCTCACGCCGGGGCGATCAGGGTAGAAACAAGGAAATCCGACCTATTCAAGGTCCGACAGCGCATAAACGAGGGATTCGTGTCTCGATTTCAAATGGAGAGGATGGATCTTCCCCCAGTCACGGATGACTGGGCAGTACAAGCCTTCACTCAAGGATTGAACGCCAATAGCTCAGCCGCATCCAGGCAATTAAAGCAAAGTCTGATCGAGTTTCCAGCAGTTACGTGGGCAGACATCCATAACCGGTACCAATCGAGGATAAGGGTAGAGGACGACCACAGTGGAGCGAGTTCGGATTCGCCATCCACACATAGGAATTTCGATCGACCTCGTAGGGAAAACTACAAAGATTCGAGACCGAACAAGGAAAGATATCGGCCGTATCAGGATGATAGGAGGCCTAAATTTACGAGGAACGACCGCGGCTATGAGAGGAACAGAAGACCGTTACCGAAGGCCAACCTCGGGAAAGTCGTCGATAGACAGGAAGCACCCCGNGTTTTCCATAGTTGTAGCAGTTTCCACTGAACCGCTTCTTGCTTGGGTTGTATTTCGGTCCAGAAGCCTTCTTCCTCTTTTTGTTCTCTTCAACAATATTTGCTCCCATTATTGTTGAGTTTCCACGGCCTCTCTTTTCAGCAGCTTTGTTGTCCTCTTCGATTCTCAACCGAACAATGAGATCTTCAAGGGACATCTCCTTGCGTTTGTGTTTCAAGTAGTTTTTGAAGTCCTTCCACAAAGGAGGCAACTTCTCAATCATTGCTGCTACTTGAAATGCTTCATTGATGACAAGACCTTCAATGAAATTTCTGTTAGTAAAAATACTAAGATTATTACTTTCAACATCAGTATTAATTTGAGTTATACCTTCAGCAAGGAGATCGTGAATAATCACTTGCAATTCCTGCACTTGGGTAATAACAGACTTGCTATCTACCATTTTGTAGTCCAAAAACTTTGCAGCAACAAACTTTTTTAACCCGGCATCTTCGGTTTTGTATTTCTTTTCAAGCGCAGTCCACAGTTTCTTTGACGTTTCCATGCCACTGTAGACGTTATACAAAGCATCCTCCAGCCCGCTTAGAATATAATTCTTGCACAAAAAATCTGAATGCTTCCACGCCTCAATCATGAGAAAGCGTTCAGTTTCTGGAGTTTCATCGGACAGCACAGGAACATCTTCCTTGATGAACTTTTGGAGACTTAGAGTAGTCAAATAGAAGAACATCTTTTGCTGTCAGCGCTTGAAATCAATCCCTGAAAATTTTTCGGGTTTTTTCGCCGGTGCCAATGCTGCCGGTGTCGTTCGGCTTGTTGAGGCATTGACAGTCACCATTGGAACAACTTGGTTCTCATTCTCATTAGTCATTTCTGTAAAAGAATGACACAAACATTAAAATCACATAGATTTTAATAGAGTACAAAACCACACAGGTTTTACTCTTCCAGAAACAGTAAGTATAAATACAGAAAATAAATTAAATTCCTTAAGCTTGTTATTAGACTGTATTTGTAAAATAATTCTGGAAATATAAATGAATATAAACAGAAATGAACATAAACAGAAATGACATAAAACCAATTCGAGCCCACTGAATTCACAGTGTTTCCTTAAGGAATTTAATCCCCTCCTAGTACCCAAGGTTATGGATTATTTCCTCCCAGGATAGAACGAATTACACACTGGTGTAGTGGTACTTCAAACCCCAGTGTTTCAGCAAACACAAAGTTCGGTAGCAAATCACACTTACTTTTTACTTTGTTTGATGCTAAAAGTATGCAGAAGAAGGAGAGAAAACTCAGAAAATCGTAGTGAAATTCTGAGCAGAATAGTGTTGTAGTTATAGCCAAAGTTGGGCTGAAATCTGAAGAGGTGCAACTCTTCAGAATGGCTGTTTATGCAAAACGCCCACAGCATAAATGCCATGACATAAATGGCCATTTATTCAACAATAAAGAGGGAAAATAAAGAGGAAAAATTGAAGAGGGTAGTTACTCTTCTGTTGCCGAAGCCGAAGCCGTACCCGAGCCGAGCGATGACGACGGCGCGAGGCTTGCCTTCTTCTCAACTCTTTAAGAGCTAAAAGAAGAGCAATTGCTTATATACCCATAAAAACATCTTCCTCTTCCAATATGGGACAATGCCCATTTGCCAAGGGGGGAAACTTAAAATTTCACTCAAAATTTTCATTTCCCTCCATTTCCCATTCACCCTCTTTTAAGTATTTAATATATTAATTAAATACATCCAAAAACCAACAGTATCATTATTCTTTATGAATAGCAATATACATGTTGTAAGCTTGATTTTTGGCTCTTCAATTTGTATGAAAATTAAATATATTACATCAATTCGTGTAAAAAAAAGTTAATCCAAATACTTCATTAAAAAATTATTATTCCACATTATTCATCACCAATCTTTTAGAGAGTTTCGGACAAAACACGGCAAAGTTCTGGAAGTTATTTTTAGCTCTCTTTTGCTTTTTGTTTTCCTTTTTGAAAATTGAGTATTGATTTAGTTTAGGGTCAACGAATTTGACGTTAATGAATAATTTTGTATGTTTTTCTGGCTTATATTGTTGGGAAACAAATCAAACTAAGTAATGGTTTGTTAGAAAAACAATTTATGCCTGATTAGGTAATTTGAAAACTATCTTTTCCAATATTAGTGTATCAAAACACAAATTGTGCTAAGTTTCAAAAGTGTTTCTAACCTTTTGAAAATAGCTTCTACTCCTATTCAAAGATGATTCCCCCCACTCCACACTAAAGCTTTGCCAAATACCTCAATTCTTCAAAATTATCACTTTTTAAGGAAAATCGACTTCCTAAAAATTTGGCCAAACAAGCTATAAATTTGAATGACCAAAGAGCTTATACTTACTCATATGCTTTATACTTTTACGCTCAATAGATATTTATTAAATGTTGAAACTAGAGTAAAATATATTAAATTAAAAAATTTCGTAAACAAATATATCACGTTGATCGGTTTTGTGTTTAATTTTCAAAGCTAAGTTCCCTCTAAATACAATTCCATGTTGGATAAGATTGTCTTATAACCGGTTTATCCAATATTTACAACTTTAAATTCAACTAAAAATTATTGATAAAATTACTTATGTGAAAGTAGAAACCTAAGATTACTGAACTTTCCTCTAGTTATACGTGGAGTACATACTTTCTGTAACGATTCGATCGGTCGTTTTGAGCTCTAGCACGTCGTTCAGCAGTCTGAGGCCATGAGCAGCTTCATTTCAGGTATTACGACTTGTACGCGTGGTCGGAATTGATTTTCGGGAAGTTCGGAGTTGATTTGGAAAGAGAATTCTCATTTCGGAAGCTTCTAGTTGAAAGAATTAACTAGGAGTGAATTTTTGAGTAAACGACCTCGGAATCGGGATCTGAAGGTTCCAGCAGGTTCGTATGATGATTTCGGACTTGGGCGTATGCCCGGTTCGGGTTTTGGATAACCCGGGAGCGTTTTGGCGCCTATTGTGGAAGTTAGCATTTTGGAAGAAATTTCATGAGTTTGGCTTGAAGTGCATTTCAATGTTATCGATGTCTGTTTGGGATTCCGAGTCTGGGAGTAGCTCCGTATGGTGATTCTGGGGTTGGGAGCGCGATCGCAAGTGAATTCGGAGGTCCGTAGGCCATTTTGAAGTCATTTGGCTAAAGATAGAAATTTGAAGGTTTTTTAGAAGTTTGACCGGAAGTGAACTTTTTGATATCGGGGTCGGAATCCGATTCCAGAAGTTGGAGTGGGTCCGTAATGTCGAATATGACTTGCCTGCAAAATTTGAGGTCAATTGGACGTGATTTGATAGGTTTAAGCATCGAAAGTAGAAGTTTGAAATTCTAGAGTTCATAAAGCTTGGATTGGAGGTCGATTCATGATTTTAGTGTTGTTTGACGTGATTTGAGGCTTCAAGCAGGTCCGTGTTATGTTATGGGACTGAGGTGTGTGGTTGGACGGGGTCCCGGGGGCCTCGGGTGTGTTTCGGGTTGTATTGCGCTCTTATTTGATGTTTCAACGTCGTTTTCTTTGGGAATAAAGGGGTACCATATTAATCAAATGAGATCCAAATTCAGTTTGTATTGAACCATTAGATCCGTATCGTAATTACGGAGCCATAGCAAAAAGAATCATCGAATTTGGACATCGTATGAGAAAGTTATGCTCATTTTTGTGTCGGAAAAAACTGCTTCTTCTGGTATGGTCGCAATTGCGAACATATCCATCGCAGTTGCGATGCCCAGTTCGCAATTGCGAACTTTTTGTCGCAAATGCGACCTTTTCCAGCCCTTCTTTGTTCGCAATTGCAAACCCTGGATCGCAAATGCGACATCTGCATCTTGATTTTAGCTGTGTAACTCGAGTTTTTGCTTCATTTTATCATATTTTGAACCCTAGGTCCGAGAGTGGGCGATTTTGAGAGTGGATTTTCGTATCAAATCATTGGGTAAGTTCCTTTAACTAATTTTCAATTATATTTTGTGATTATACCTTAGATTTAACATCAAAATTCATGAGAATCTAAAGGAAAATTTGGGGTTTTAAAGAAAAACCTAGAAATTGAGATTTTTGGATTTTGACCACGATTTTGGGCATGGAATTGAGAACAAATTATATATTTGAGTTCGTAAGGTCATGGGTAAACTTTATCTTCGGAAAATTTCGAAATCCGGGCACGTGGGCCCGAGGGCAATTTTGTCAACTTTTTATTCGGGGTTAGGAATTGTTATAAATTGGACTATAATGAGTAATTGAACATATATTAATGGGTTTATATAATTATTGGCTAGTTTTGGAGCATTTTTGCTTCGATTTGAGTCTTCGAAAGGGCGTGGAATGCCGGTTATGGAACTTCGGAGCGAGGTGAGTCTCCTTTCTAACCTTGTAAGAGGGAATTGTCCCCATAGGTGAGTTAATTGGTTATGTGCTTCTATTTGTGGGGGCTACGTATGCACGAGGTGACGAGAGTCCGTGCATAGCTACTATTATACTATTGTCCGGGTAGTCTAGGACCCAAAAGCATGCTATACTTGGATTAACTGTAAACTTCTCGACAGCTCGAATTGCTTGAACCACATCGAATCAGTAAATAAATTTCAAAAAGGATTAAGCTTCTTTTTCTTAAATTGTTAAAAGAGAAGTGGCTTTTATATGGATAAATTTCTTAACTGGCTATCTGAGCATGTTCTTCTATGTGTACCTGCGTTGCATGTATGATTCGCGAGCAGGGTGATTGTTTATTTTGTGTTGACCGCGTCGTATGGATAGTTCGCAAGCGGGGTAATAGATGCATCTATGGTTCGCGCCGTTCGACCCTCGGCAGTGCACAGTTTATTTTCTGTTAGATCGGGCCGTACGCCTCGGCATGATTTGCGCATGCTAGTATTGCTTGCCTTGAGATTATTTGAGATCAATATTTGCTCTCCCCGACTTGAGATAATTGGAAACTAATGGGTTATGAACCCAGAGACCCCTAAAATAAAAAGGAACTTTCACCTGTTCGTGATTTACTTGAAGTTACTGTCATTTTTAATAAATCCATGATTATTCGCATTAATAATTTACCATTATTGGACCTCTAGTAAGTGTCGAAGTCGACCTCTCGTCTCAACTTCTTCGAGATTAGACGGGATACTCATTGAGTACACATGGTTTTCGTACTCATACTACACTTCTGTGCATTTTTGTTGCACAGGCATATACACCTCTGATGGCCTAGTGGGCGTAACAGCATGGTTGACACGGAGACTAGGTGAGCTGTATTCCCTCGAGGCGAACCGCAACCTGTATAGTCTCTCTCAGGATTTTATATATTTTCTGTCCAATTGTATTCCGGACAGCTGTTGTACTTTATTCGGTTTTTCTTAGAAATTGCTCATGCACTTGTGACACCGGGTTCTGGGATGGTTTTGAAGTCTTTAGTNATTAATTTGATCAGAGAATGTTATTGTGGCCCTGTGAGTAAAGTGGTGCAAGTTGTGAATTCAGCTAAGGTATGCAGTCATGTTTCAGTGTTGCGTGTAGTTATTGATACAGTGAGCGTATGTTGGAACAAGCCTGGCAAAGAATTCCAGATGTTGGAATTGGGCTTTAAGGCTTATTTGCTTAAACAAAAAGAAATATCTTCAGAATTGATCGAGCTAATATGCTCAACTGAGTTGTGGTAGCACGGGAAGGTGCAGGAGGTGTTAAACAGTGATTTTAGACTACTTCAGCGTAGTTCTCAGCACGTTCGAGGACGAGCGTATGTTTAAGTGGGAGAGAATGTAACGACCCGATCGGTCGTTTTGAGCTCTAGCGCGTCGTTCAGCAGTCTGAGACCATGAGCAGCTTCATTTCAGGTATTATGACTTGTACGCGTGGTCGGAATTGAATTTCGGGAAGTTCGGAGTTGATTTGGAAAGAGAATTCTCATTTCGGAAGCTTAAAGTTGAAAGAATTAACTAGGAGTGGATTTTTGAGTAAACGATCTCGGAATCGGGATCTGAAGGTTCCAGCAGGTTCCTATGATGATTTCGGACTTGGGCGTATGCCCGGTTCGGGTTTTGGATAACCCGGGAGCGTTTTGGCGCCTATTGTGGAAGTTAGCATTTTGGAAGAAATTTCATAAGTTTGGCTTGAAGTGCATTTCAGTGTTATCGATGTTCATTTGGGATTCCGAGTCTGGGAGTAGCTCCGTATGGTGATTCTGGGGTTGGGAGCGCGATCGCAAGTGAATTCGGAGGTCCGTAGACCATTTTGAAGTCATTTGGCTAAAGATAGAAATTTGAAGGTTTTTTAGAAGTTTGACCGGAAGTGGACCTTTTGATATCGGGGTTGGAATCCAATTCCGGAAGTTGGAGTGGGTCCGTAATGTCGAATAAGACTTGCCTGCAAAATTTGAGGTCAATCGGACGTGATTGATAGGTTTAAGCATCGAAAGTAGAAGTTTGAAATTCTAGAGTTCATAAAGCTTGGATTGGAGGTCGATTCATGATTTTAGTGTTGTTTGACGTGATTTGAGGCTTCAAGCAGGTCCGTGTTATGTTATGGGACTGAGGTGTGTGGTTGGACGGGGTCCCGGGGGCCTCGGGTGTGTTTCGGGTTGTATTGCGCTCTTATTTGATGTTTCAACGTCGTTTTCTTTGGGAATAAAGGGGTACCACATTAAGCAAATGAGATCCAAATTCAGTTTGTATTGAACCATTAGATCCGTATCGTAATTACGGAGCCATAGCAAAAAGAATCATCGAATTTGGACATCGTATGAGGAAGTTATGCTCATTTTTGTGTCGGGAAAAACTGCTGCTTCTGGTATGGTCGCAATTGTGAACATATCAATCGCAGTTGCGATGCGCAGTTCGCAATTGCGAACTTTTTGTCGCAAATACGACCTTTTCCAGCCCTTCTTTGTTCGCAATTGCGAAGGCTTTCTTCACTTTTGCGAGGGTTCGCAATTGCGAACCCTGGATCGCTAATGCGACATCTGCATCTTGATTTTTTTTTTGGTCAAAATAAATTTTATTTAACCAAGAAACAATTATACAGTGCCTCTAACTCTTTAGGACTCAAGAGTTAGACTCATTACATCAATATAACTACTTTTTGGTAACTACTTTTGACTCATTCAGCATACAATAGCAACCAAATACAGACTCCTATGGGAAACTATTCAGCTGCTCAAGTCTCTTCTTCCACTTCGCATTTTGCTGTCCTTTTATATGAACTTGGAGGACAATGTCTCTAACCTTTCGCTCTGCTTCCTTCTCCTTCCCTTGAAATCTTTTCATATTTCTTTCTGTCCATACTTGATACATTACTGCTGCAAACAAGAAGACCAGCATGTTGTTTTGGGCTCGACCACTTCTTGCTCTTTTACTCATCCAGGTAACCTCTTCAAGCCATGTGCCTATCTGGTGATTTTCTCCCATCCAAACCAGCAGCTTGCTCCAAATATACTTTGTATATTGACATTCAAAGTATATGTGTTCCATATTTTCAGTCCATCTTCTCTTACATAATACACAATCTTGATCAACTTGAATCCCCCATTTTGCAAGTCGATCCACAGTAGTCAAGTCTGTGGTTTAAGGCTAACCACAGGTTAAAGTTGTGCCTAGGAATACCATTTCCCAGTGTCAATGCTTTCCATTCAACCTTAGGGTACTTAGGTCGTGATAGAGTATACATCTTATGAATGCTGAACTTGCCTTCCACACAGAATTTATCTATGTTTGCAACTGTTTCTATCTTCTTGTACCAATCCCTAATATCAAAGATCTTCTTGACTAACCAACTAGCTTGCCTTGGTGTCTGCATCTCCGTAAAGTCTTCATTCTTTATGTACATAGCATGTATCCATTTGATCCAAAGTGCATCCTTTTTCATGTGTATTGCCCACATCATTTTGCATATAGCAGCCTTATTCCACCATTCAAAACTAATTACATTTAATCCCCCTGCAGAATTAGGCATACATACTCTCTCCCATGCAATTAGAGCTCTTTTTGAGGGGTTGTAGTTGCCTGTCCATAGAAAGATTCGACATACAGCATTGACTAACTGTATAATCTTCTTTGGAATAATGAATACCTGTCCCCAGTATGTTTGCATTTCAAAAAGTACACTTTTTATCAGATGCACTCTACCACTGTATGACAGCAACTTTGAAGTCCAACACTTTATTCTATTTGTGATCTTTTCCACCAGAGGTAAACACTGATGTATTGACAGTTTCCTAGAAGACAGAGGTACCCCCAAGTACTTAAAGGGCAGAGTCTCCATTTTAAACTGAAAATCAGAGCATATCATTTCCTTGAAGTCCAGGCTCACTCCAGCCACATGTATAGAACTTTTCTCTAGGTTGGCCTTAAGACCTGTCACCTTAGAGAAATGGTTGAATTTTTCTACTAGTAGTTGGATTGAAATCTTGTCAGCTCTGCAACACATTATAAGGTCATCTGCAAAACATATATGAGTTAGATTAAGCCTTGCACATCTTGGGTGAAAATTGAAGTCTGGAACATCTTTGAGAGTCTTCAAGGTTCTGCTGAGATACTCCATTACTAGGACAAAGAGGTATGGGGACATAGGATCCCTTGCCTCAATCCCTTTTCTGCTTTAAATCTTTTAGTCAAACCTCCATTAATCAGAATAGAGTAACTAGCATTTGTTACACATTCCATGATCAATTGAACTATCTTGCTAGGGAACCCATACTCTAGTAGCACCATCTGTAAGAAAGGCCATTCAACAGAATCATAAGCTTTCCTTATATCTACTTTAATAATGCACCTTGGGGACACTCCTTTTTTGTTGTATCCTTTCACCAGTTCATGAGCAATGATCACATTATCCAGTATGCTTCTTCCCCCAATAAATGCTGATTGAGCTGGTCCAACTATATGATCCACCACTGACTTTAGTCTTGTTGTGAGAATCCTAGCTATGAGTTTATACACAGTAGTACAGCAAGCTATAGGCCTAAACTCTTTTACATAGGTTGGACTAGCTACCTTTGGCACCAATGTGAGTGTAGCACTACATATTTCCCTCAGTAATTTCCCTGTGTTGAAGAACTCTATCACTGCCTTGATCACCTCTGCACCAACTATATGCCAGTACTCTCTGAAGAATTCCACTGGGAAGCCATCAATACCAGGTGCCTTGTCTCTAGGCAGTTGTTTCAACCCCTGAAGTATCTCTGCCTCTGTTACTGCTTTAATCAATTCCAGTTGATGTTCCCTCTCCAAGCATGGACCATTTCTAGCTATATTCACATCAAGGCAAGGTAGTTCAGCTGCCTTTGTTCCCAGTAACTTCTCAAAGAAACTAGTGAATTCTTTCTCTACCAGTACAGGATCAGTCAACTTCAGCCCATCTTCTTTGTAAATGGTTGATATTCTGTTTTTAGCCTGTCTTGCTTTCAAGTGTCCATGAAAGAATTTTGTATTTGAATCACCTGCTGTGATCCATATTGCCCTTGACTTCTGTCTATACACTTTTTCCTGCACCTTTTGCCATTTCTCCAACTGTAACAGTACTTCTTTTCTGCTCTATCAAGGATTCATTGAATAAATCCTTATCTAGCTTCTGTTGGATATCTGATAGTCTTTCCTCCAATTTATTCACCTTGTCACCTACAGAGTTATATGTTTTGTTCAGTTCTTTCACCTTGTTTCCCAGCATTTTCAATTTTCTCCAGATTGAATACATTGTGTATCCATCTACCCTATGAACCCACACTATCTGCACTGTCTTCTTAAACTCTTTCTCCTGTAGGAGTACATTTAGCAATCTGAATGGTTTTGGTAGGTAGTTCCTTGTTGCATCAGTGCATAGAACTATGGGAGAGTGGTCTGAAACCCCATAATTATCATATACTGCCTCAATATATCCATATTGCAGGAACCAAGAGTAGTTCCCTAGTGCCCAGTCAATGTTGCTATATATTCTATCATTAGCCTCTCTCTTATTACACCAAGACCACTGACACCCTTTCCTGTTTAACAGCCCCAACCCTATATCAGTGACACATTCTTGGAAATCAATCACCTCATTCAAATGGACAGGAGCACCATTCAGTCTATCACTTGTAGATAGCATAGTGTTAAAATCTCCCAGTATCACCCAAGCTTCCACCATATTATTACTAATCTGCTTTAGTTGAGACCAAACTTCTTTCCTTTCATTTATTGTATTGAATCCATACACAAAGTTAATCCAACACTTGAATGTTGAATTTCTATATTTCAGCTCACAGTGTGCAATTTGAGCCCCAGCTTGCACAATATTCACTTCCACCTGTTGATTCTTCCACAAGATCCATATTCTCCCATTAGGAGCATAAGAATAGTTAGTATAAACTTCCCATTCACTTCCCATCTTCTTTTTTACCTTTTTCTCATTCCATTGCTTTACTCTAGTTTCAAGACACCCTATTATTGTAACTTTATTCTTAAGCAGATAAGATTTTAACTCTTTCTGCTTATAGGGCTTATTCAGCCCTCTTATATTCCATGCACAGATGATCATGGGGGTTGAACTACAGGTACTCTTTCCCCATTTGATGCTGAGCTAGCATCCTCCTTTTCCTGAATCCTTAATGCAGTGAATCTGTTCTGTTGTAGTCTAATTTGTATTGCTTCCTCCATTGCATTCTTTCTCACTGTGTTCCTCTCTTTTTGCACCTGCTTTCCTTTTGATTTTGCTATCTGAAAATCAGCCTCCTGTCTTTGTTCATCTTCATTATTTGAATTCACATTGTTTTCCTCAGCAGTGGTCTCCTTGTTCTGTGTTTCCTCTCTAGCTTTGGCAATCCATTTTGTAATAACTTTCTTCCCTTGTTTCTTTCCTTCCTGCAGTCCCTTTCCTTCCCTTTTTTCTCCTTTCTGATTTTTGCATTCTCCTGTGTTATGTCCTACACTAAGGCAATCCTGGCAAAAGGATGGATGCCAGTCATACTTCAGTTGTTGTTGTCTCAGTTCTCCATTTGAGGTCTCAATCAATACATCCTCAGGCAATGCTTGGGATATGTCCATTTCTATCAACATCCGAGGATATGAAATTCGAGCTTCCTGTGCTGTTAGCTTATCTGTGCATATTGGTTTTCCTATTGAACTTGCAATTATTCCCAAATTTTCTCTTGTCCAATAACAGTAGCCCAGGAAACGTTACCCACACCGGTACATTTGTCATCAATTCCTTACTCATTTTGAAATCAGCCTCCCAATTTTTCAGAATCATAGGCCTGTTATTAAATGTATAAGGTCCATTTTGCATAACCAGGTCTCTGTCTTCATCACAATCGAACTTAAAAACGAAGTAGCCCTCTTCATGCAGTAGGACTTGAGGAGTTGATACAAATTGCCATACACCATACACAAAATTGAGCATCTCCTTAAATTGAGGTGTTCCTTCTAATACATACCCAATCAAGCTGGTTTGCCATTTCCTCGTTTGTTCCTCTACCTCTATCATGTTCAATCGTACAATTTTCCTCCCATCCTTAACAGTAGGAGGATAGTAATTCAATTTCAATCCTTGCTGAATTGATCTATTACCTTGTATCACCGCTGCTAGGGTTGGTTTTGTATTCTCAAGTCCAATCGTGAATGTCAGTTTCCTAGCTGCCATTGCCATTTCTGTTTCATTTTCTGCTAGATCTGTCGGAGTTATTGCAATTGAAGCAACTGTTGGAGCTTGGATTGTTGTTTTCTCCACAGATTCCTTCTGCTCATGTCCATGCATAATCGTTGGTGCACTCCCCATACCTTTCATCCAATGGAATAGTTGCGCTGGTTCTAAATTCTGTTGAATTCCTGTTTCTGGTGTGACTATCCTCTCATCTTCCTCATCTAGTTTCTCTGATTGCTCTGTGTTTGTTGCCTTTTGCTGTATTCTTCTTCCTCTGCCTCGCCATTGCTGACCGTGCAGTTTAGCGATCCTTGCTTAAACTGCGCCGAGAGCTCTGTGTGGCTTAAGAAATTAAAATTCCTAATTTAAAAATACATGAACCCTAGGTCCGAGAGTGGGCGATTTTGAGAGTGGATTTTCGTATCAAATCATTGGGTAAGTTCCTTTAACTAATTTTCAATTATATTTTGTGATTATACCTTAGATTTAACATCAAAATTCATGAGAATCTAAAGGAAAATTTGGGGTTTTAAAGAAAAACCTAGAAATTGAGATTTTTGGATTTTGACCACGATTTTGGGCATGGAATTGAGAACAATTATATATTTGAGTTCGTAAGGTCATGGGTAAACTTTATCTTCGGAAAATTTCGGAATCCGGGCACGTGGGCCCGAGGGCAATTTTGTCAACTTTTCGTTCGGGTTAGGAATTGTTATAAATTGGACTATACTGAGTAATTGAACATATATTAATGGGTTTATATAATTATTGGCTAGTTTTGGAGCATTTTTGCATCTATTTGAGTCTTCGAAAGGGCGTGGAATGCCGGTTATGAACTTCGGAGCGAGGTGAGTCTCCTTTCTAACCTTGTAAGAGGGAATTGTCCCCATAGGTGAGTTAATTGGTTATGTGCTTCTATTTGTGGGGGCTACGTACGCACGAGGTGACGGGAGTCCGTGCGTAGCTACTATTATGCTATTGCCCGGGTAGTCTAGGACCCAAAAGCATGCTATACTTGGATAACTGTAAACTTCTCGACAGCTCGAATTGCTTGAACCACATCGAACCAGTAAATGAATTTCAAAAAGGATTAAGCTTCTTTTTCTTAAATTGTTAAAAGAGAAGTGGCTTTTATTTGGATAAATTTCTTAATTGGCTATCTGAGCATGTTCTTCTATGTGTACCTGCGTCGCATGTATGATTCGCGAGCAGGGTGATTGTTTATTTTATGTTGACCGCGTCGCATGGATAGTTCGCGAGCGGGGTAATAGATGCATCTATGTTTCGCGCCGTTCGACCCTCGGCAGTACACAGTTTATTTTCTGTTGGATCGGGCCGTACGCCTCGGCATGATTTGCGCATGCTAGTATTGCTTGCCTTGAGATTATTTGAGATCGATATTTGCTCTCCCCGACTTGAGATAATTGGAAACTAATGGGTTATGAACCCAGAGACCCCTAAAATAAAAAGGAACTTTCACCTGTTCTTGATTTACTTGAAGTTACTGTCATTTTTAATAAATCCATGATTATTCGCATTAATAATTTATCATTATTGGACGTCTAGTAAGTGTCGGAGTCGACCTCTCGTCTCTACTTCTTCGAGATTAGACGGGATACTCATTGAGTACACGTGGTTTTCGTACTCATACTACACTTCTGTGCATTTTTGTTGCACAGGCATATACACCTCTGATGGCCTAGTGGGCGTAAAAGCATGGTTGACACGGAGACTAGGTGAGTTGTATTCCCTCGAGGCGACCCGCAGCCTGTATAGTCTCTCTCAGGATTTTATTTATTTTCTGTCCAATTGTATTCCGGACAGCTGTTGTACTTTATTCGGTTTTTCTTAGAAATTGCTCGTGCACTTGTGACACCGGGTTCTGGGATGGTTTTGAAGTACTTTGTATTAATTGTTTATCATTTAATTTGAATTGAAGCGATTATCTTTTTACTTATAAAAATGGAGGAAAATCATAGATTTCAAGAGTATTAAAACGAGAATTTAAATAAGTAATTTGGTTGGCTTGCCTGACGGTGGTGTCCGACGCCATCACGCCCCTTAGTGAATTTTGGATCGTGGCACTTTCCAATTCAACCGAAGTTAAATCAATTTTATATAGTCCGATATTTTCAAAAATACTGAAATTAAATTTGTTAGGAGTAGCTACAAAATTGAAGCAAAATAATGTCTTTATAAGTTGAATTTTAAAGTGATTTTACGACTTTTAACATAGCTCTCATAATGTCATCCTAATATTGTTGTCAAATTTTATTAATGAGTTGTTCGAATTATATAACATTTTTTTGTTTTTGTTTGAAGGAACTGAGTATTGAACTTTATTAATTAGAATTTTTAGGTAAGTGAAAGTTTATAATTTTGTTACGCGTTTTGTAATATTTGATATAAAATATTTCGTGCGTGGCACGAACATAGAGACTAGTACTATATTAAAACCACGAAGGCGCTTAGCGAAATGTCGTTCGCCTTTCTTACCCTCTTAAACTAGAGTTCACACTGGACAAAATAGTCATTTGATTATTTCTAATATTTAGTAATAGTAATCTAATTAATTTCCTAATATTTAGGACTTTCTAATAAACTAAAAGTTTAATTATTAAATCTTTTCTTATTTGAATTAAGTGAAAACTACTAATATGTAGGGATTTTAAAAAGGAGTAAAATTTTAATAAAATAAGTATCTTTCTTTTGGTATTTATTATTTTGACATGAAAGATATTAAACAATCGGAATTATTTAATAAAATAGTAAAATTTTGTACAA
Organism: Nicotiana attenuata; assembly: GCF_001879085.1. Taxonomy (NCBI): domain Eukaryota; kingdom Viridiplantae; phylum Streptophyta; class Magnoliopsida; order Solanales; family Solanaceae; genus Nicotiana; species Nicotiana attenuata. The sequence continues at coordinate 23,649 of NW_017671828.1, read as the reverse complement.
AAATTTATTTGTTTCCAATTTTTTGCATCAACAAGCATCCGTTTATATTTGGAATGTTCGTTTCGTTATGCTTTTATGTTTTTGTATTCTTTTCTTTATCTCTTTGTTTTTTTGTGAATTTATTTATGTAAGTTAAAAGTTCTTATCAAATTATCTTCTAGAATTTTTTTTAATCAAATATGGATCATTAATATTTTTATTTGGTATTTTAGTTCTTTAGTTACTGCAGTAGTGGAGCCATATTTTTTATTATTGGGTGTCAGTATTTAAATAAGTATATACACGAAGAAGTCAAAAGGATTTAATATATATATTTATTAAAAACACGAAGGCCCTTAGCGAAATATCGTTCGCCTTTTTTACCCTATAAAACATATATCATATTGGACAAAATTATAATTTGAGTTATTTTTCTAATATTTAGGAATTCAAAATTAATTAAAGTCTTACTTATTAAATTATTCCTTATTTGAATTAAGTACAAAGTCTTAATATTTAAGATATTAAATCAATTAAAATTTTCTTAACATAAATCCTTAAAAAGGAAAGGGAAACTATCGACAATCTAAAAATACAAAATAAAACACAAAATCATATAAAAGCATATACGTAAAAATAATCTATATACCACCTTTTCCAACAACGAAACTACACAATAATTTTTATGTTTTTTGTCCTTTTATTTCAATCATACATGGTCAAGTCTGCATCTATATTTCCTTTCCTATCAACTATTGGCCATTTTTAAATTTCAATCGATAAGTATTTATATAAAAGCTTAGTAATAATAGCAATAATAATAATAATAATAATAATAATAATAATAATAATAATAATAATAATAATAATAATTACATAATATTCGGAAACGCAGATCAATATTGAACAAATCACTAACAAAATATGTAAGTGGTTGACAAGAGTCAAGTACACTAATTATTTTACAAACACAAAATTCAAAGTGAAATATCAAATTAATTTTTTTACTCTTTGATAATATAATTAAGATGATAGTATAATTATAACTAATTATTTAAATTGGATGAGATAATATGAAGAATTTTAATTATTAAAAAATAATATTCCTTCAATGTTGCGAACAAATAATTAAGCCTTTGAATTAACTAATTAAAAAAATTAATTTAATTATTTTTCGTATTCATCAGATAAGTAAAATTATTTTCAAATTGACCTACCGAATAGGAGACATAAATTTGTATTGATAAAAATAGCATTAGCATATGAAAAAATTAGTTATAATAGTATTAAGAGTCAAATTCGTAAAAAAAAAAAAAAAAAAAAAACTTGAAGCGATCAGGGGAAGCAATAAAATACAAAACTATATTATAAAGGAATTGCTATTTATTATTATTATTATTGTTATTGTTATTATTATTATTATTATTATTATTATTATTATTATTTTACAAATAACAACTTCTCGTATGTTCTATATTAAATTATTTGATGTAAAAAATATAAGCCATTTAGGCGTTATGTTTCCCCTAATTAATTTTTTCTATGAGCGTAACACCAACCTTTTCATTCCCAAAATGGCAGAGAAATTCATTTTGTTTAAATTTATTTTATTTGACAAATCTTTGTTGGTAATAGTATGTACATTTTTAAAAAAAAAAAAAATCTGTAATAGATCATAGAAATAATAATATTCTTTTATAAGATATTTCTATAGAAGTCCTCAAAAACTACAATAAGGCATCTAAGAACTTTTAGTAGTCATCATTTTTAAGAACTTATACAATTTTTGTTAATTTTTATTTTAAAAGTCAAACACTTTGTTTATTAATTTTTTTAGAAACTTTTTAAAAAAATATATTTTATTGATATAAGATATACGTGTAAAGCGCGTATCCTAATATATATATATATATATATATATATAGAGAGAGAGAGATATATATATTCTCTTATATTAGAAGTAACCGTTGAGCTTCTTCACGTGTATGAGTCATCAACATGGTTATCTATCCATCAACTGCTTACCTAGCGTTTCACCAAATTGTGATGAAAAAGTCAACAATTGATCTTATCACACATCAAATAGTCTTAGATGAGAAATGTTGGGTTCCTAACCCTCAATCAATTGTGAGGAGGAGAACTTATGCTTATTGGCGGCTGGTTAAATATAAGTGTTGCTTGTAATATAGCATGTTCCAAGTAGAAATGGGGAGTTAATATGAATCTCATAAGCAATAGTTTTACAATCAATTGCATCGTTTAATAAACGATTCTACTAGACTATTTTATGTAGGAACATAATCAACAAAATATATTAACGACTATTCTAATAGGACACTTGAAAGAGATGAGAGTACATATATCTTGATGTCAATATTTCTACCACATCTCTTAGTGTTCTTGTAATCTAGGCAACTTATTTCATAGCACCAAATTATATTATGTCCCCATCTCTTTGTTTAGATACTAAATTTTCAATCACGATAATTGAATTAAAAATATTTTTGAGGGGGTCAAGTTATATCTATAGTAGGCAAGTGAATCTTCATCTCTTTTGTTCATTTATGCCTAGGCAATTTTGAAGTCTTTGGCCTTGAGATTTCAAATTGGTGATAACGCAAGATGAAAGAAATCCAAAATTTTGAAGCAGCAAATTAAAAAAGAATATCATCTTGTCCTTTTTTCAATTATATTTGGGAAAATGCATAAGTACCCCTACCTATACCCAGATTTCCAACTACACACTTTTTCTTCGCGGGAATCATATTACCCCAAACTTATTTAAATGTAATTATTTGCACCCTTAACGCTGACAACCAAACTCTTGGCAAGTGATGAGCTACATGCGCCCCATATATATTTATAGTACTTTTTTTTATTCTTTCTTCTTTTTCTTATCCTTTTTTTCTTATTTCTTACTATTCTCATTTTTTTGGTTATTTCATTCTCTTTCTTTTTGTTTTGCTCCCAACGGCATAAAATGGTGGTCGTCGGAATTTCACAAATACCATTTTTTTCCGGCAATTTTTTTTTCGGCGATAGATTTTTATCCCGATCTAAGTGTGTTTTATTTTATATATATATATATATATATAAATTTTTCTTGAAGTATAATTTATGTGTGGGAGGAAGAGCAAAAGAAATAAAAATGAACATAAGCTGAGAAAACTTTTTCCAGTTAAAATTTCAATACATCATTTTTTTCCCGGCGTGGGAAGGTTTTCCGATGATGAATCCCCCCTCCCCCCCCAAATCCGAGTATATTTTGCTTTGCTTATGAATAGATCTTTTTGAGAGTTTAATTTGTGTGTGAAAAGAAAAAATTGAAGAAAAACAGTTAGACATAGTCGCCGGTGAATGAATATCCGCCGGAATTAGAGAAGAAACAAAAAAAAAAGTAAAAGAAAAAAGACAAAGAAAAAGGAAAAGGAAAAGGAAAGGGAAAAGGAAAAGGAAAAAAAGAGTATGAAAAATGGTAAAAAAGAATAAAAAATAATCTGAAAATCGTTTTTCCTTGCTTCTCACTCTCCTTTGGGAGAGTGAAATCCACACACTCTGCCACGTCAGCATTAAGGGTGCAAATAATTCCATTTAAAATAAGTTTAGGGGGGTTATAAGATTCCCGCAAAGAAAAAGTGTGTAGTTGGAAATCCGGGTATAGGTCAAGGGGGTACTTATGCATTTTCCCATTATATTTCGTTTTACCAGATTTATATCTTAAATTGTATAGGTTGAACTTCTTAATTGCAATCCAATCCAGAAACTTTGTCGCTATCCAATCCATATACTTTTAGCATCAGATGTATTAGCAGAGTCTTTGCAATCTGTAGTGCACTCAAATTGGGAGCTGAAAATGAATTAGTAAAATATTAAAGCTTGAGAATTGTTGAAATTTGATAGATTTTACATTACCAACAAATATTAAAGCCTCTTGGCAGAATTTTTAAATAAGGGATGGACTTCTCATTAGTATGTAATAGGAGTAGTTCTTAATTTGTTCACAAATAAAACTAGCCACCTCATATTATGTTTTATTTATTGCTTAAAAGAAAAGTGATCATATTTGCTCGTCAACCATATTGATTGTTTTACTTAATTAGTTCAAATAGTAATAACTCAATCAACCATGAAGCAAGTTACCCAGCCATTCGGATGAGCAAATAGTAGTTTTGATTTGATAACTACTATATCATGAGTCACATCTCTCATTCCAATTACTTTCACTTTTGGAATTTGAGAGAAATAAACTATAATCCAACCAAAAAAAAATTATTGTTAGCACTAATATATATCAGTATATATTGTTTAAACAAGACATGCATATATAAAATATTTACTCGTATTATATATAAACTCATATGTGAAGACAATATCAATAATAGTGCTATTGCCAACAGGACAAAGAGTTCTCGAGAAAGAGAAGAGGGTATATTCTTGCTGCAATGCTTTGCTTTATCAAGAATCGTAATTTATAGGCTCTTCTGCCCCCCACACACCCCCACCCCCACCCCCACCCCCAAAGACTCAAACATCTACCCTTCTATATTTTTCTAATCGTTTTCATTTTCTCCCTAGTTAAGTCACAAATAGTAAGACCAATGGGGTAAATGGAGTCCACTTATAATAATATGGCTCTGTTCATATAATTCATGAATCCATGAGCATACTGCCGTGTAGTTAAAAATATTTTTCATTATCTAAAAATTGATTTAATTTCTTATGTTACTGATAATTGACAAAAAAGTATATGTGCTTGAGTATGTGTACGTCCCATATACTATGTGATTTAATGAAGATTGCATGGTTATTGGAGTGATTATGCTTATTGTGTGTTACTTATGTATAGAAACGTATTTGGATGAAAGAGAATTGAAAAGAGGATAATTTGGCGCAAATAGTATAGTAAAAATAGAGGAAAGAGTTGAATTCGTCCACCAAGCCTTGCATCACGAAGGAGGTACACGAGCTAGGGAAATCAGCTCTCGCGCAAAAAGTGACTTCAGCAGAGCGAGGCATCGCGAGAAAAGAAGAGAAAAAACATTTGGTAGCTCGTTCACCCCCATCGCGCGATGCGATGCCCAATTTTTCCTAACTAACTTGCTATTGGACTAAAATACCGCTTACATCTATGAATACACTTCAAAAATAATATTTAGGGAACTTTTAACCTATGGAGAGCAAGGAACCATCATGAAGCTTGAAGTTCATCTTTTCTTCTACCAAACTTGATGATTTTTATGTTTCTTTAGATGATTTGTCGTTTGGCTACCATATTTATGTGGAGCTAAACTTCACGTTCTTGAGTTTTGGTTCTTTCATAACTATTGTTGTTCAAATACTAATTTTGATTTCTTGATTTATCATATTGATTTATTTATCATGACTATCCCATAAACTTAAATCCTTTTATGAATTAATAGCATAATACTCTCTTATTCATAGTTTATTATTTATTTTTTCTTGAAAAATGTATAAGTACCCTCTTGACTTATAGCCGGATTTTCAACTATACACTTTATCTTTGCGGGGGTCCTTTATCCCCCGAACTATTTTAAAGTGTAATAACCACACCCTTCAATGACGACGTGGTAGTGAATGTGGTTGCACTTTTATGGGAGCGCGTCGCAGGTGTAAAATGAGTTAAACACTAACTAACATGTACAAATTTCAATTTTCAATTTTCAATTGGACAATATGAAATTAATTACATTTAAATTAATTGTTATAACCATTCTCTCTAACACATTCTCCTTTCGTCTTGGTATTTCTCGTCACTTTTAAGTGCCCCTTTGGATTGGCTTATTTAAGTGCTTTTAAGCCAAAATAACGTTTAAGTCATTTTATAGTGTCTGGTTAGAGTAAAAAGTGCTTTTAAGCACTTATTTTTAAGCTAAAATTAGGGGTGGCAATTTGAGTCCAAACCCATCTAACTCGCCGAACCCGCTCAGAGATTAATGGGTTGGGTTACAAACATTTTAGCTCATGGGTCAATTTGGGTTGAGCCCAAATTAACCCATTATATTTTATAGCCCATTCTAACCCATTAAGCAGTCCAAATACAACCGATGAAACTCACCTAAAACAAAAAGGTATCTCAACCCAACTTATATAGAAATTTATTTCGTTGTCCCAATTTTACTTTTTTGTTGTATTTTTAATTTTATGTTCTTTTGTTTTTCTGCACCATCCACCCCACCCCTCCCCTCCCCTCCCCTTAAAAAACAAATTCTTTTTTTTGGTATTTTCAATTTTCTATTTTTTCTGTACCATCCACCCTACCCCCTCCCACCCCACCCCCTTGCAAAACCCCCTCACCTTAAATTTTTTTTTACTTTTTTTTTGTATTTTCAATTTTCAATTTTTTTTTCACCACTCACCCACCTCACCCTGCCCAACCACCCTCCCTCCTCTAAAAATTTTTTTTTTACTTTTTTCTTTTTGTATTTTTAATTTTCAATTTTTTTTCTGCACCACCCCTCACCCCCCCTCCCCACCACCACTCGCAAACCCCTCAAATTTTTTTTTTTTACTCTTTTTTGAATTTTTAATTTTTAATTTTCTATTTTTTTTATTTTTCTGCATCATTCACCCGCCCAAACCCCCCACCCACCCACCCCTACCCCTCCCTAATTTTTTTTTTCAACTTACACATTTTAAGGTAAAAGATTTTTTTTATGCAAGATGAGCATGGTTCTAAAACATGGGTCAAGTTGGACGGGTTAGGTTATAACCCCTTGTTTAGCCCATCTTGACCCAGCCCACCCAAGTACACTTTGGGCCGGGTTGGGCAATAACCCATTTATTGGCCTAACCCATCTTGGCCCGCTCAAATTCAGCATAACCCGCTCATTTGCCACCCCTAGCTAAAATAACAAAAACAAGCCAAAAGCTAAAAGCTAGAATTCCTAACTTATAGCTTAAAAACTATTTTGGCTTAAAAGTCACTTAAATTAAACCAATCCAAACGGGCTCTAAAGCTTTAATGGCGGCTGTCCGGAATAAAAATTAACAACAATGAATGTATTTCATGAACAAATAATTCTCCACTGAAATTCTTTTGAGAACTTCATCTTACGAATCAAACCCTTTCTTAAAGCATACACTTTAACTGATTTTCCTTTTTCTAACTGTTATCAAAGCAATTGTCTCAAATGGTGGTACGGGTTAAGTGAGATTTCTACTCTTCAAAATCAACTTGAACTCAAATTATTAGCAAAATCTATCATTATCCTCGAATATTCTCATCATTTGCTTTGGTTATGGAAGAAATATGTATGTTTCCCCTAAAAATGGTGACCGGAGATTTTTAGTGGTGGTGTTTTTGGTAACATTATAATTGTTGGGTATATTTTGTAGTGAGAGGATGGAGATGAAGGTGGAGGCTGGTTTTTGGTGTTAATAATGATATTTTTGTTTCTCCGGCAACAAAGTGGGTTTCAAAAGAAGAGAGGAGACGGAAAAAAAATTCTTAATTTTTAAGTGGTAAAAAGGCGCATGTAACTCACTGTCAAAACACTTATATGGTTATCTCTTGTTAAGGGTGTGTTTATTACATTTTAAATTGTCCAATAGGACCCCGCAAAGATAAAGTGTGTAGTTAGAAATCTAGCTATAGGTTAGGGGGCACATATGCATTTTCCCTTTTTTATTTCGTTTTAAATAGTTTAGAATTGCCACTTTTAGATTTAATTATTTTTTAGATAATTAAGATAGCCTATTTTAGTTAATAGTTTATAACAAGTCATTGTGAAAACGATAATCTACTTACTACTTTATTGCTTGACAATCATGTATATTTACGTGTGCGTTTGGCTGCAACAAGTTTTTCGTGTATAGTAGAAAGTACGATAAATCAGCTGTATTTTTGTCGTACTAAAATCCTATACTGTCAAACCTCTCTATAACAACATCGTTTGTTCCGAAAGTTTTCGGCTTTTATAGTGAATGGCTGTTATACACCTATAACAACATTTGACATTTAAATATATTTTGGTTGTTATAGACAAAAGTTATCCAAAAACTAATTATTTTTCTTAAATAATATTATATATAGAAGATTAATAAAATTTAAATTCAAAATCTCAAAAGATATAAATATTTCACGAATTAAATGCTAAAGAAATTTAATACATTATTAAAAAAATTCTTAACTAAAAGCACAAATATTTAAACTCTAAGGCACACAATTAAAACAGACGAATAGATTATGTTTACATATTACATCTTCAATATAAGATATCACGTGTACACCTTCAAATAAAAAAAAGAATGATATGCATATCTTCAAAAAGTATAAATAGGTCTTTTAAGTATCTTTTGGCATTTTTCTAATGCAAGATATGTCATTTGTAGATCTTTAGATATAAAAATATTTGATGTGTGTATGCTCATGGAACATACTGCTATCCTTAAGATAATATACATAACTATTATAGTTGTACATTAAAGTTATAAAATATTTGCTTAAATATTTAGAATTATTATTAGTAATAATCTTAGAAAATCTGCATAGCTGTTATAGAGAGGTAATTTTAAAAAGAGCGTACTGTCATAAAGATGGTTTTTTCTGTTATAGGCAGAATGCTATTATACAGATGTAAAATATAACCAAAAAACGGTTATGAGGAAAACTAGGCTTTTATAGTGAATGACTGTTATATAGGCATGTTGTTATAGAGAGGTCCGACTGTATATCACTTTTGTAGGGAGAAGCTCAGCTAGGCTTAGAGAACAAAAATCCGAAATTACCAAAATGATTATCATCAAAATCAAACTTTAAAATGTAGAATCAATTCGATTTTATTTAGATTGTAATTTCTTAATTTCGAAAAATAATAATTCAGATTGAAATTCTCATAATCTTTACTTGAACTTGAAAGCACTTTAAATGAAGTTTGGTCGATGCCAGAAATTAAGGGTGTACATAGGGCGGGTTGGTTAAGATTTTTTAATTACCAAACCAAATAAATTGTGTGAATTTTTAAATCTAGAAATTAGATAAAACCAAACCAACACAAATCGGATTTTCGATCTCGATTTTTTCTCGGATATTTTGGTTTTCTCGAGTTTTTTGGATTTTTTTGGTAAAGTTTTTATAGCACAAACATATAACTTGTGCTCCAAATCTTTCTTTAGTCCTAGTAAGATACAACTATGTAAGGCGTTTCCAAAGAAAACAATATAAAACGTGAGCTGAGTCTTGAAATTATACTGAAATATTCAACAATAAAGTTTAAAATTTCATAAACCAACACAAACAACAACAACAAACATACCCAGTGTGATCCAACAAACATAAAAATTAATATTACTAATTAATTATTATAATAAATAATTATAAGTACTAAATCATGCTAAAATAAGTACGACTAATAAGTATTAATTACATGACTAAATACTAAAGAAAAAAATAAATTAAGTTATACATTTTCATTAACTAAAACAATGTAAAACAAAATAATAGATATCCAAAACTATTGTCATTTTTAGTGTTGAATTGAATTTCTTTTGTTAACATTAGTATTGATTTAGTTTTTGTTTGGACTTTATTTGAGTTATTAGCATCTATGGGCCGTAAACTTAATGGATCATTCAAAAATTCTAAATCCAATCTTGAAATAATATGTTAAAAAATAAAACAGTGAATTTTTGTTAAGAAATATTTATAGATTATATTAAAATAAATACTTTTATATATAATTTTTTTTTTAAATTGTATACAAGGAATGTCGTGTTAGTTTGGTTTCGCTTTGACATTTTTTTAGTTAAAACCAGACCAAACTAATTATAGTCAATTTTTCCCCTATCACGACCCCAAACCACCCCGATCGTGATGGCGCCTATCACAGTACTAGGCAAGCCGATTCAATATTTACAACATCGAGTTCTTTTATAAATTCATTTCTAATCAGATAGATCTCAAATCTGTCAATTTAATTTATATAAAAATACGCGGAAACAAATACGTAAATACATCAACACAGTCCGAATCTGGCGTCACTAGTCACGAGCCACTAAGTACAACTCAACATTGTTTTCTTAATACAAAATAAGTCTGAAATATAAAGTACTAGAATAGGAAGGAGAAAGGCAGGGCTGCGATTCGTGCAGCTACCTTGCAATCTCCGGATAAGACTCTGAAGGCAACGATCAACTCTCACTCGGAGGCTCTGGCACCTGGATCTGCACACAAGGTGCATGGAGTAACGTGAGTTCTCCAATTCAGTAAGTAACCAAAGTAAATAAAGGCTGAGTGCAGTGACGAGCATATAAAATCATATACATACTTTATCAAAAATCCCAACAGAAATATCAAAGTCATAAATCTGTAGTTGAATAACCAAATATCTCGTAAAAACTCTCGTTTCAATGAAAATCCTTTAAAGCATTTATTCAATATTTTTCAATAGAGGCTCAGTACAAAAGAAGAGTGAAAACAGAAATCTCATAAACAAGTCCCTCGGACAAAGGATCACTCATAAGTATAGCCCCTCGAGCAAGCCTCTCAGTCACCGTGACTCAACTTTCGTCAATCAATACTCCCACTCAGCACTCCCGCTCAATAGATATCTCATAATGATAACCGCTGCGGCGTGCAGCCCGATCCGTAATATATAGTCGACTACGCTCACTGGGGGTGTACAAACTCCGGAGGGCTCCTACAGCCCAAGCGCTATATCGCTGCGGCGCGCAGCCCGATCCAACATATCGCTGCGGCGTGCAGCCCAATCCATATATATAAAAATTGCAGCGGCGTGCAGCCCGATCTATATATATATATATATATATATATATATATATATATATATATATATATATATATATATATATATATAATCCTCACCATCCGGACCTCGGCCTCTCTCAGTTATCAACCTCACAGNTATATATATATATATATATATATATATATATATATATATAATCCTCACCATCAGGTCCTCGACCTCTCTCTTAGTCATTAACCTCGCAGCCACTCGGACATTTCAGTGAAAATCAGGAAACTCAGCCCAAACAGTTTTCATATATTTGAAAGTAGAGTAATGAAACTGAATCAACAATAAACAGGTAAAATCATGACTGAGGATATGCTTTCAAATCAAAACAGTATGCAAGGAAAGTAGTAAAATACCCCTAAGGGTCAAAACAGTTCGGCACAAGGCCCCCAAAAAATGGCATTTAGCCAAGTTAACAGATTCATTTCTAAAACACATGGATATCATATAAAGTTCACCAAAATATGCAACTCTACAGTCGTCACAGGACGGACCAAGTCACAATCCCTACGGGTGCACGCCCACACGCCTGTCACGTAGCATGTGCGTCACCTCATTTGTCAAAACAGTACGAAATTCCGGGATTTCATACCCTCAGGTCTAGATTTACAATCGTTACTTATCTCGAACCGAATGGAAATCTACTCCGCAATGCCCTTGTCTCTCGATTCGGCCTCAAATCATCCCGAATCTATCCAAAATCAGAATCATAATACAAGCCAAAGGGACAAAGCCCACGCGAAAATCATCAAATAAAATTCAAAATCCCGAAATTGGTCAAACCTGACCCCCGGGCCCATTTCTTGGAATCCAATAAAAATTACATCAATATAATCCTTATCCTCCCACGAGTCCATACATATCAAGAACATCAAAATCGGACCTCAAATGGTCCCTCAAATCCCCAATTTTATCTCTCCGATTTCAAGCCCTAACTTCCCAATTTTTCACCCTTAATCTCATAAATTTCCATGTTTAATCCACTGAAATTCACCATAGATACAAGTATTAGGTTCAAATATCTTACCTCAACAAGAATCCCCTTGATTTCCTCTTCAAAACCCTCCAAAAGCTTCAATCCCGACTTCAAAAATGGTGGAATGGGATAAATTTTGTGAAGGGGAACTTATATACTTTCTGCCCAGCGATTTTTGCACCTACGGCAAAATATCGCACCTGCGGACCGCACCTGCAGTCATCTTAACGCATCTGCGGTTTTCATTAAAGTCCTCAGGCACCGCACCTGCGACCCAAGTCTCGCACCTGCGGCTCGTAGATGTGGTCTAACTGCCCGCTCCTGCGACCATGTCGCTTCTGCGCTCAGGCTTCCGCTTCTGCGGCTCGTACCTGCGGTCCCCAATACGCAGGTGCGGTTATGACAGAACGCAGCAGCTTCAGCTGCTCTAATTCAAGTTCAAACTTTCCGACAACCTTTCGAAATCATCCCGAGACCCCCGGGACCTCAACCAAAAATACGAACAAGTCACATATCATCATTCCAACTCATACCAACCCTCGGAACACTCAAAACAACATCGAAACACCAAATCACCCTCGGATTCAAGCCTAAGGATTCCAAAACTTTCGAATTCCGCAATCGATCCAAAAACCTATCAAACCTCATCCGAATGACTTGAAATTTTGCACACACGTCAAAAATGACACAACTAACGTACTCCAATTTTCGGAATTCCATTCCAACCCCGATATCAAGATTTCCACTGCCGACCGGGAAATGCCAAATTTCCAATTTCGCCAATTCAAGCTTAAATCTACCACGGACCTCCAAATTATATTCCGAACACGCTCCTAAGTCCCAAATCACCTAACGAAACTATTCAAACCATAAATACCAAATTCCGAGATCGTTTACTCACAAGTCAACTTTCGGTTGACTTTTCCGGCTAAAGCTTCCAAAGTAGAGACTAAGTGTCTCATTTCACTCCATGACCAATCCAAACACATAACAACCGACACGACATGATGAAATACAGCTGAACAACACATAAAGAAGCAGAAACGGGAAGAACGGGATTGTGACTGATAAAACGACCGGCCGGATCGTTACATCCCCTATATCAAACCATATAAAACCAAACCACTAGTTGGGTTTATTTTCGGTTTAACTTGAATTATTGATTTGGTGCGATTTGTTGGTTTTGTTTTTACACCTTCGCCTTAACTGTGTGAGCATGGAATGTCGATGACTGCTTATCAATTAATTTCTTCAATTTCATTTGACTATTCTGATGGCTGTGTATATGTGTCCATTTCAGTGTCCTTTTAGAATACTTCATACGAGAACCTATTCCTAAAAGAGAGTGCATTTTCTCCTTGTTATTTAAAGTGAAACAACCCGATACTTAGCTCCTTCTCCTTTAAATAAATGAGCCTTTATTTGACATGGCTCTCATCAAACACCGTTTAATAGTAACTACTAGGAGTGGCAAACGGGCCGGTCGGGTCGGATATGATTCGTGTTGAAAACGAGTAATAAAAAAACGGATCAATTATCCGATCCGACCCATATTTAATACGGATAAAAAACGGGTTAACCGGCGGATAATATGGGTTACCCATATTATCCATGACTTCTTGTATATGATCACTTTTGGGAGAATTCTTAGTCTCTCTAACTTGAGGAACCCCCAATTTGAGGCTTTACAAATGTAAAAGTTAGACCCATTGGTTATCCATTGGCTACTCATTGGTAATCCATTTTCTAAATGGATAATATGGTTCTTATCCATATTTGACCCGTTTTTAAAAAGTTCATTATCCAACCCATTTTTTAGTGGATAATATGGGTGGTTAACTGTTTTCTTTGAAGCATTTTGCCACCCCTAGTAGCTACACTAGATGTTCAACAAGAAATTCATTTCTCCTTGGCGTGGATATGTTGGTGAAAGATTGAATTGGGTTACATTTTATAAGTCTCAATACAAAGATTAAAAAATTTCCAAACTATATAGTAATGATGTAAATAAGCTTTACATAAACCTTATGAGATAATTTTTTTCTTCTAAAGTGTATCCATATATAAGAAGATTCTTAAAAAAAAAAAAACGAGAATGCGACTACAATTTTTATATCTTTTATTTTCTTCTTTAGTGAAGATTGGATCTTTGAGAAAATTGTAACAGAATTTCAGAGGTGCAGTTCAAATACTCAATGCTGACGTGTAAAAGTTATCGCCATAAACACCAAGGCCTATTCCCTCAAGGACAATGCCTCATTAGCTTTGCTCTTCTTAGACCTTATTAATGCGTTTTGTTTTGATTGAGTCAATTCTTATCAATTTCTACCAAATAAAGATAGACCAAATGTGAAGGGCCGAGATGAATTTTGGCCAGGACCAAATAGAGTTTGATCAGTATTAGAGTAAGAGTAACTTCATAATTCATACATGTCTTTTAGCTTGCAATATTGTAACAAAGAGATTCAAATCTGAATTGGCGGTCCAACAAAAATATCACCTTATGCAACATATAGGGAAATGTATGGAAATTACCGGCTATGTCCATTTATAAGTAGCTCATTACAAAAATTGGCCAATTGATAAAATATTATTAATATTAGCCAAATTAGCCAATCAGCTATTTGTAGCAAAAAATATCAAATTTTTGCTTTGTTTTGAGTGGATGTTATTAGAATAGATTGGGCACAACTTAAGGAGCTTGAATCTCAGTTTTGGATGATTTGGTGAAGTTTTGAGGTGGTTTGAATTGAAAATTCGAAGTAAAATCTGAACATGAAAAAAAAATGATATGTGTATCACACTGTGTATCACATATGTATCATATTTGTATCAATTGTGTATCGCATGTATTTCCATGTATACCTGTGTGTGTGATACATGCGTGATACATGTTTGATACATGTGTCGCAGAAGACTTTTTTGAACTCGATTTAATTACGAATTTTGATACAAAACCAGTCCAAATCACCTCCAATCTTCCTTAAATTTTGTATATTGACTTATCTATATATTTTCATTGAATTTCAACTATGCCCATTGAAAAAGTTCCTTTTTTGTTTTGGATTTTTGGAATATTGTATAGATTTTTGTATTTCATCACCTTATTTGCTATCCTGTCCATGAAATTTCCTTTCCGTCTTGTATCTAATGTTGCTAATCACGCTTTAAAATATGGAAGGTGATTTTTGCATGTGATTCTTTGAGAGAAAGAACCCTATTATTTGGTTTTTCAATTTTTGTTGGCTAGTTTTGGTAAGTCTATGACTAATGGCTAGAGGTTGGTAAGTTGAGATTTATTTGGGACATTTGTGTAAGTTTCCCAAAAATGTAACCTGTCAGGTGTTAGTTTTGTGAAAGAATTTGAATAATTAACCCAACAATGCTGCAAGGTCAAAAGGAAAAAAAATCTCATGATACAGAGAGGGATCCAGAATTTAAGTTTATAGGTTCCTGCAACAATTTCAAGTTAATATATTATGATAATTGGACCAATGAACTGAGTTTGAAGCTAAATATTCATATACATTTAATAATTTTTTAGTACAAATACAAGGTCTAGGCAAAAGTTAGTGGGTTCATGTGAACTGATAGGTGGCTATAATTTCATAGTTTCGTACATTATTTGCCTTGCATTTTATATGCTTTAATTTAATGATAAACAACACTTAATTTATTGTTACCATCTCAAAAAAAAAATATGATAAATTACACTTAATTTGCGCGTAATGGAGTCTATTTTATGTGTAGGTGAATTGAAGATGTGTGATGACCCAAAGGGTCATGTTATGTTTTAGAACCCGATCCCGTGTTCCGAGGTCTTCAAAATCTCATTTTATTCCTCATCCGCGTGCGCAGTCCGGGCGTGTATCCGATAAGCATGTGAAAAATTAATGAAATAATATTTTTTGGCCTAAAAAGTTAATTTTTGTTGACTTCGGTCAACGTTTTGGGTAAGCGGACCCGGACCCATGTTCGGACTGTCCCGGTGGGTCTGTAGTAAAATATGGGACCTGGGCGTATGCCCGGAATCGAATTCCGAGGTCCCTAGCCCGAGAAATGAATTTTTGATGAAAATTGTAAGATGAAATTTTAATGATTTAAAGAAATTCATTAATGTTGGATCTCATTGGTATGAAGCCCGTATTTTGGTTCCGAGCCCGGTACAGGTTTAATATAATATTTAAGTCATGTCTGTGAAATTTGGTGAAATTCAGAGTTGATTTGACGTGATTCGGACCTTTGGTTGAGAAAATAGAAGTTTTGAAACTTTCTTGAAAATTTCATGCAATTTGGTGCTAAATTCGTAGTTCTAGGTGTTATTTTGGTGATTTGATCGCGCGAGCAAGTTCGTATTGTTTTAAGACTTGTGTGCATGTTTGGGTTGAAGCCCAAGGGCTCGGGTGAGTTTCGGATAGGCTACGGAGTGATTTAGATTTAATAAAATTTGCTGGTATGCGTCAGGTCTGCAGACTTCGCATTTGCGAAGTCTGGCTCGCAAATGCGAGCCTCACATTTGCGAAGAAGTTTCGCATTTGCGAGCAGTAGGGCTGGGAGGGGACCTTCGCAATTGCGAAGCTCAGGATCGCAATTGCGATCAGCTCAGGCCGCATTTGCGATGCTAGAAAGCCAAGCCATTCTTCGCATTTGCGAAGCAAAGTTCTGATTTTCAGTGTTCGCATTTGCGAACCCCTGATCGCAAATGCGATACCTGCAACTGTTCAATAACGATTTTGGACGGGATTTTTCATTAATTCTCCCGTTTTTTAAAACCTAAACCTCAAGAGGTGATTTTCCAAAGACCATTTCTTCACCAAATCATATGCAAGTAAATCTTAACTCATTTATTTCAATCTTTCACTACTCTTTATAAGATTTCATCATAGAATCTAGGGTTTTCATGGTGGAATTGGAGGTTTTTGGGTAGAACTAAGGAATTTCGAAATTTGGGGATTTAGATCTCAAATTGAGGTTGGATTCCAAAACTAATTGTAAATCCGGGCACAGGGGAGAATGGGTAATCGGGTTTTGGTCCGAATTTCGGATTTTGACCAAGCGGGCCCGGAGTCGGTTTTTGACTTTTTGGGGGAAATATTGGGAAACTTATAATTATGTATTGTGTGAGCACGTGATATTTGCCCTACATGAAGGTAACTCCTAAAAATAGATCAAAATAATTTTTATTGATTTTTTTTAGGAATTTTCTTTATTTAGTCGCATTTCAGGCATTTTAATATTTGTAAATCAAAATAATAAATATCAAAAATATCTTGCATGTCATTTAGGTTTTATCGGAAGTCATTTGATTTTCATAAAAATTAAAAATCACAAAAAATGTTTTCCTTTTACACCTTTTCCTTTTTATTGATTTTTCTCTTTTAATTTAGGTTTAAGTAGCTTTTATAATTTTTATAATTAGTATAATTTTATTTTATTTTAGGATTTTAATTCTAGGATTTTTTTAAAAAAAACAAAAGAAGATAAAAAGAAATTGGGAATAAAAAGAAGAACCTTCTCCACATGAGATCTTTTCCCCAGAATATTTCCCCATATAATACCTTTCCCCAAAATTATTTCCCCACAAAAATACTTCCCCCAAAATTTTCCCCCACATAAAACCTTTCCCCCAAAACTACTCCCCCCACATAACACTCTACCCCACACACTCTATAAAACCCATTTTTTTCTACACAAAAAAACGAAAAAAACGAAAAAAAACGCGGACTCTGCTTTCTATCAAGGACCCAGCTTCCCCCCTGTCGTCATCTTCAATAGAGACGGACCTGCTCATCTTCGTCTCTTAAAGGGCCCAGCTCCTTCATCTCCTTNCTGTCTGTTTGAGTTCCACTGGGTTATTTCCAGAGTGAGAATGAGATTTTGGGTTCAATTTCAATTTCAATTGGTTTAGTCAAATTGTGTCTGGTTCATTTCTGGTTTCTGCTGGGTTTCAAGCTATTCCTGGACCGATTGAGTTAGCTCTGGGTTGTTGTTGATTCCTGCCTGTTGTTGCTGCTTGTGACTGCTGAATACCAGTTGATTACCTGCTGCTGACTCCTTCTTTTTCTTCTGTTCTATTTTAAATCCAGGTACACCGTTTAAACTCACACTAATGTAGCATCAAATTGGAGTGAAATGAAGTGATGTTCCAGTTTGTGTTCACTTGAATAGCTGAAGTTATAATCAATTGAGTGTTATGTAGTTATTTAGCCTTAATTTGTTTGAATTATATTTAACCAGTGATTGTTTAATTAGGACTGTTTTGTTTAACTTGTAGTAGACTGTTAGTTGTGGTTTGGACTTTATTCCTCCTGAAATAGAGCCCTTAGTGTAATGTGGGTTGGCTACTTTTTTTTATTTGTTATTAAACTGGTAATCGAATGCAAACAGCAGCGCATAGGCAGCTGTTCACGTTCGTCTAGGTCTAGTAGACAGGCCATGTATGTATGATTCGAAATCAGAAACTAGCCGTAGACTCATGTGTGATTTAAATGTCAGTAATCATTGTTGAATAAGTGTGATTCATTAGAGTTGATTATAAGTAATCCGGTTTCATTAACATCACTGGCCATCAGTTTCATCAACTACAATAACTTAAAGTGATACTAATCTTGAGTGCAAAATCAGAATTCATAAGTTGACACAGGTGTAAAGCTAGGTCTGCAAATCAATTACATCTTACATCAATTGATCAAGCTGGGCTGCTCTAATTCATAAAGCCCAAACAATTCTGGTCTAGCTGCGTAATTTTATAGGCAGGCCCAGTTGATTTGATACCGGGCCTGTGAACTGTTACGGGCCCAGTCTGCCTAATTCCTGAGTAATGAAACTGAAGCTGTTGGGTGAAAATGGCTTGCTTTACTTGTTCAATTCTCGGGCCCAATTGTTTGATATTGTCTTATGGAGTTTTGGACCTTTCACACATGTTAATTACTCAAGACCTTTTCTTTTATTTTTAGAGGTAAATCAAGTGAAAATTGTAGTTTGCTCTAGGTTGGCCTTTAATCAATATGATGAGACGAGCCTCGCCAAATAAAATGTACAAATGGCGGGGCCCTCAATAAATGCTAAAAAAAAAAACTTAGAACTCGGGTGAACCGTTTAGCGAATTCCACGGTTTTTCTCAAAGATAATAACTCGTTAGTCACTTTAGGCGCGTTTTGATAATCTTACCTTCGTAATTACGGGTGCACATTTATGTGACCCAAATCCAAATCTCAACGGAGTCGAAATGTGTTAACAATCACGGGTGCACTGGTGCGACGTGGTTCGAGACGCATTTTCACGACGTTGCAATTCTTTAAAAATAAAAAATAAAAATAAAATAAAAGCGGTTTATTAATAAAAGGGCACATAGGTTAGAACATGTTTTAAAATCAGATAAAAGCAAATACAACAGTTGAGCGACCGTGCTAGAACCACGGAATCCGGGAATGCCTAACACCTTCTCTCGGGTTAACAGAATTCCTTACTCAGATTTCTGGTTCGCAGACTGTTAACAGAGTCATAATTTCCTCGGTTCGGGATTCAATCGGTGACTTGGGACACCATTAATCTCCCAAGTGGCGACTCTGAATCTTAATAATAAATCCCGTTCCGATTGTCCTTTAAGTGGAAAAACTCCTTTACACTCTCACGGGTATAGTGCAAAAGGGAGGTGTGACAGCTCTGGCGACTCTGCTGGGGATACAAACCCAGAACTTCGGTTCAGGGTTTAAGAATTCGAGCTTAGAATAATTGTTATGTTTGGCTTTATCTGACTTTCCTACATGTTTCATGCTAAATGTGCTAAATGTTTACCGCTTTGATATTATCTGAACTGTATATAAACTGTGCTGAAACCCTTCTCTTCTCACCTCCGGGGATGTGCTTACTGGTTGAGACTCCCTATTCTGTTAGTGTCAATACCTTGAAATAAGAAAGAGGCCGGACAAGTTACTAAGCCAGATGGCCTTTTGGTTCCCGGTACGTAGCCCCCTCCTCGACTCGAGTTGTCCGCTCGGGTACACAGTCTAGAACACATACCCAGGTTTTGAACCTAGAATAACTTGACTTCATGACGGATCCCTAGTAGGAGCGTTTATTTGCATCACGTTCATATGACTTAAGGGACTCAACACAGGGGTTGGGTCCGTCTAGGACAGGTGTACCCGTAATAATGGACCATCCTGATGAATCCCACTTGTGCATCTATCTATTTTGGACTCGCATGCTGACCGGCTTTGAATATCTGTGAAATATGAAAAAAAAAGAGAGAAAAAGAGAAAATAACAGTGTAGAGAGTTAATTACCTATATTAGAAAACCAATGTCCAAGTAGTGCCGAAATGCTGCCGGATTTTTTTTGAAAATGAAAGAAAAAGAAGAAAAGTAGTTTTTTAGTTTGTTTTGTTTGCCAATGGAAAAACAAAAAAGAGTTTTATTTTCAAATTAGTTTGTTTATTTGCCACCAAAAAGAAAATATAAAAAAGAATCTTGCTCTCATAAATAGTGTATTTGCCAACAAAAACAAAAGAGTCTTGTTTTCAAAAATAGTTAGGTTTCTTTGACCGAACTACGCAGGTTTGATTCTCACCGGATGTGAGATGGTCCAACCTCCCCTTTTCAAAAATAGCCAAAAATGCCAAATTTTTTAAATTTCGTCATGAATAAGTCGGGTGCCGCCATTCTTGTCTAAAACAAGCCGCATGTCCCTAAAAGGGCGCCAGAAGGCTGTTTTTGCGAGAACAGCCACCCTGAGTCAGTTTCAATGGTTAGCAGGCACAGCCTTAAAATCTTCTCCCCGAAGTGCTGAAAGGCTGTAACTGCAAAACCGGCCGTTTGTTTTAAAATTGGAGATTTGAACAAAAAATAGTGTCACTTCTTTTCCTTTAGGTCATAAATAAGTGATTAATTCACCTTAATAAATGTGCAGGATGAGCACGGTTCAAAATAAGGGGAACTTGCATATAGGCTCGCGGCGAGACCGAACGATGTCCCGCGGGCACCAGGAGCTTTAATGTATTCATGATTGTCTTTTGAGTCTGTATTTCCTTTTCTACCAGAGTTTGTCTTCTGAGTCTGTATTTCCTTTTCTACTAGGTTGGTCATTTGAGTCTGTATTTCCTTTTCTACTAGAGTCTGTATTTCCTTTTCATTAAAAGTCAGTCAGTTGATTGAGTATGTATTTTCGTTTAAAATGGAATAGGGATGGTGGAGTCTGTAGTTCTTTTTTGCATTAGAGTCTGTTAGCTGTTTTGAGTCTTATTTGCTATCAATAAAATTAAAAAAAATATTTTTCTTCTACTTTACATTTATTTAGCAAGAACTACACTCGGTCTGATTCACGCGGAGTCATGATACGTAGGCAATCTCCATAGGATTCGACCGTAACTAAATGAAAAGGGGAGAAACAAGAAAGGAACGAAAGGGAAGAGGTGAAAAACAAGAAGGGAAGGAAAACAAAAGAGGGAAAGAAAAACAAAAAAGAAAATAAGAAACCAAATAAGAGCAAACAAGAGAAATAAAAAGGGAGCAAAGGAAAGAAAAGAGCGGAAAAACAATTTTGAGGAAAGGAGCGAATAGGAACAAGGAAAAACCAAGGCAAAAAAAAAAAGAAAAGAGGGAAAAGTAAGAGAGCAAAGCAAAAGAAAAGAGGGAAAGGCAAGAAACAAACAATGGAAAACACGAGGAAAGGCATGGCAAATAAAGGAAAATGAAAAGGCCGGGATGACGCATGCAACCGATCAAAAGCATAATAGGAACTGCTAACTGCTTAGGTGCATTCATTCCCTAAATGTGCGGGTACCAATATGTTAAATGCCCTAACGCTAACGTGATGGTCTCATTTTGTCATGTCATACCAGAAAGGTGGTTGGTTTGTGGTTTTAAAGTGGTAACTCCTCTTCACAACACGAGGACAAAAGGCAGTCGGCATCCTGGCAACCCATCCCTGCAACACCCGAGCAAAAACCAAAATGAACATGACAGGGCAAGAGTCAGACGCCAGTATCGTGGACCCATCAGGTAGAAATGGTAGATGTCAAAGCGATGAAGGAAGAGATGTACAAGTTGAGGCACCAGATGGCAGAGATACATCAGGCTTGGGCTAAGGGTCAGCCGGCGCCAGTTTATCCCGCCAATCCAGCATATATCCCACCTTTGGCTCAGTCTCAGGAGCTTCCTCCTGCGAGTTCATCTTCACCTTTCCCTTTCTACCAACAGAGTTATGGCACCACCTCCTATCTTCCCCAAGCTCCACCACCCAAACAAAACCCTCCCCCATCAATCATCCCTGTCTTTGTGGCGCCTCCACCTGCCACACTGCAAAGATCTTCCAGTGAGCCCCTGTTTCAAGCTCACGACAGTCAGTACTATCCTCCTGAGCCTACCTTTAAAGTTCCTGAGCCATATTCTTACACCCCTCACTTCAAGCTCCCGGTGGAAACTAAAAAGCCGCTTAAAAACCCGGAGCAGGAAGTGATGATTCGAAAAGTAAAAAGCCTGGAGCAGTCCTTCAGGAACATGAAAGGGTTGGGTGGCCTAGTCAGTGTGGCCTATAAAGATTTGTGCTTGTTTCCCGATGTACAGTTGCCAGCAGGGTTCAAGCTACCCAAGTTTGATTTGTACGATGGACACGGCGATCCGGTAGCTCATCTAAGGGGATTTTGCAGTAAAATGAGAGGAGCTGGGGGAAAGGATGAGTTATTGATGGCATACTTTAGTCAAAGTCTCAGTGGTACGACCTTGGAATGGTACACACGACAGGATCATGCCCGATGGTACACGTGGGATGATTTGGCCCAAGCATTTGCGTGGCACTTTCAGTATAATCTCGAAATTGTCCCGGATCGTCTGTCACTGACTAAAATTGAGAAGAAGCCCGGGGAAAGCTTCAGGGAGTACGGTTTCTGGTGGAGAGAGCAGGCGACAAGAGTCGATCCTCCAATGAAAGAGAGCGAGATGGTCGATTATTTCTTACAGGCTTTGGAGCCTACTTACTATGGTCACCTGGTGTCAGCAGTGGGAAAATCTTTTAACGAGGTAGTGAAAATGGGAAGTATGGTTGAAGAGGGGCTCAAATCCGACAAAATCATGAGTTATTCGACAATCAAGGCAACTACCCAGGCTATCCAGAGCGGCACTGGAGGGGTATTGGGAAAGAAAAAGAAAGAAGATGTGACGGTAGTTGACTCAAGAACTTGGTCCAGGGGCCCATCACCATATTACCATTAACCTCGACCCCGTCCCCAAACCTACTCCCACACTCCACAACACTATTACCCACCCCGTGGTCCTCACTTCTCTGTCCACCATGCCCACACATATCCCCAACATCCTACCCACGCGCCATGGCGTGTACCCACTCCACAAAATACTTGCCCAACTCAAAACACCTACCTACCTCCAAGAGCCTACAGGAATCCCCCTGGAGCAGGTTTGCGAGCCAGCCAAAATTTCAAGCAAGAGAGGGCACAGAAGCAGGAAACTTTCACCCCCATCGGAGAGTCATATGCAGACTTGTTTGAGAAACTAAAGCAGTATAACCTGATTGCACCAATTCCTCCGAATCATGTGGACAAGCGTGCAAGAAGCTTTGACCCTTCTAAAAGGTGTGAATACCATTCCAACGCCCAGGGGCACGATGTCGAAAGCTGCCGGGATTTGAAAAGAGAGATAGAAAGAATGATTCAGGAAGGGGTAATCGCGGTCCAGGACAGTGCCACCCAGAACATTGCACGGAATCCTTTACCTGCACATGATGGTGCACATTTTGTGGGGAAGATCCATGGCGACAGGGAGTATGAGAATCGTCTCGGAAACTCGTTGAATGAAGTCAATGATATTGAAATTGGTGAAGGTCCCAACAACTTTGATGGGTAATCCAGTGGCTAAGATGTCGAGTTCGGTGATTGGAAAGCACTCCATCTCCTGGTTAGCTAGA
>NW_017671827.1:176565-246988 GCF_001879085.1 Nicotiana attenuata | reverse complement strand
CCCGGTATTCCAGGATGCTCTGGTCCGTCTAGTGGGCCTTATGGAGAGCGTCACTAGGAAGGCATATTCCATGTAGCACCAGAAGTCTCTCAGGCTGGAGGAGGAGCCCAAACTCCCGCTACTCGCACTCCGGAGCAGATGGCTCCTCGTTTTTAGACTCCAGTAGCTCAACCAGTTGGGGTAGTTCAGCCGGGTGTTGTAGCACAGACCGGTGATGGAGAAGCTATATCCGTTGATGCCTTGTGGAGACTGGACAGATTCACCAAGCTTTTTACCACCACATATGGTGGTACATCTTCAGAGGATCCCCAAGACTGTTTGGACAGCTGTCATGAGGTTCTACGGAACATGGGGATAGTGGAGACAAATGGGGTCGACTTTGCTGTTTTTCCTCTGTCAGGCTCCGCCAAGACTTGGTGGAGGGATTATTGTTTGGCTAGACCAGCTGGGTCTCACTCAAAGGGAGGACTATTAGAGGCAGTTTGAGCGTCTCCAGCAGGGTTCTATTACCGTCACTCAGTACGAGACCATATTTATTGACTTGGCCCGTCATGCTCTACTTATACTTCAACCCAAGAGAGAGAGAGTGAGGAGGTTCATTGAGGGACTCGCTCAGCCTATTCAATTGCAGATGGCTAAGGAGACAGGGAGCAAGATTTCTTTTCAGGATGCGGCCAATGTGGCCAGGAGAGTTGAGATGGTTCTAGCTCAAGGGAGCGGTCAGGGGTCTGACAAGAGGCCTCGTCATTCTGGAAGGTTCAGTGGTGCCTCGTCTGGAGGCAGGGATTCTTTTGGTAGAGGCCATCCTCCCAGGCCATTTCATTCAGCATTACACGCTTCTCACGGTGCTCTAGGTGGTCGTAGTTCTCATATGTCGTATTCAGATCAGCTACCCTATAGTGCATCATCAGCACCTATCAGTGCACCTTCGCTCCAGAGTTTTCAGGGTGGTCACTCAGGCCATCAAGGCCAGTTTCAAGGTCAGCAGTCCCAGCAGCCGAGGACTTGTTACATATGTGGCGATCCGAGGCACATTTCTGGATTTTTCCCTCGAGCCTCGAGCAGTTCTCAACATCAGAGTTCACGTGCTATGGTTCAGGCACTAGGTGTTCCACCGCCCGCTCGGCCAGCTAGAGGTAGGGTTCAGGCAGCTAGAGGTGGAGGTAGAGGTGTTAGAGGTGGACGTCAGGTTGCTAGAGGTGGATGCGATCTAGCAGGAGGTCTTCCCAGGGATGTAGTTCAGGGTGGTGGGGCCCAACCCCGATGTTATGCATATCTCAGTTTATAGTAGATATGCTTCAGTTCTATTTGATCCAGGGTCTACATACTCCTATGTGTCATCTTATTTTGCCCCATATATGGTTGTGCATCGTGAATCTCTAAGCGCTTCTGTGTATGTGTCCATGCTAGTAGGGGATTCTATTGTTGTAGACCGTGTCTATTGTTCGTGCATGGTTGTTATTGGGAGTCTTGAGACTAGTGTAGACCTCCTACTCCTCAATATGGTTGATTTCGATGTTATTCTGGGGATGGATTGGTTATCACCTAACCACGTTATATTGGACTATCATGCCAAGACCGTGACCTTAGCTTTGCTGGGGTTACCTCGATTGGAGTGGAGAGGGACTCCTGGTCATGCTACCAGTAGGGTCGTTTCTTATATGAAGGCTCGTCGTATGGTCGAGAAGGGGTGTTTGGCTTACTTGGCATATGTTCGCGATTCTAGTGCTGAGGTTCCTTCTATGGATTCTGTGCCCGTTGTTCGTGAGTATCCAGAGGTATTTCATGCAAACCTGTCGGGGATGCCACCCAACAGGGATATTGACTTTTGCATTGATTTGGCTCCGGGCACTTAGCCCATTACTGTTCCGCCATATCGTATGGCCCTGCCAGAGTTGAAAGACTTGAAGGAGCAGCTGCAAGACTTACTTGATAAGGGCTTTATCAGACCTAGGGTCTCGCCCTGGGGTGCGTTGGTGTTGTTTGTTAAGAAGAAGGTGGGGTCAATGAGGTTGTGTATTGATTATCGGCAGTTGAACAAGGTCACAATCAAGAATAAGTATCCATTGCCGAGGATTCATGATTTGTTTGATCAGCTTCAGGGTGCCAAAGTATTTTCAAAGATCGATTTGAGATCGTGCTACCATCAGTTGAGGGCATCCTATGTCCCTAAGACAGCTTTCCGCACTCGGTACAGGCATTATGAGTTCCTAGTGATGTCTTTAGGGTTGACGAATGCCGCAGCAGCTTTTTATGGATTTGATGAACCGGGTTTTCAAGCCTTACCTGGATTCCTTTGTGATTGTCTTCATTGATGATATTTTGATCTACTCCCGTAGCTGAGGGGAGCATGGGCAGCATCTTCGAGTTGTTCTTCAGAATTTGAGAGACAATCAGTTATATGCTATGTTTTCAAAGTGTGAGTTTTGGTTAAGTTCAATTGCCTTCTTGGGTCACGTTGTAGCAGCAGAGGTATTCAGGTGGATCCGAAGAAGATAGAGGCATTCAAGGACTGGCCTAGACCACATCAGCTATAGAGATTCGGAGTTTCTTGGGCTTGGAGGGTTATTACCGTCGGTTTGTGGAGGGGTTTTCATCTATAGCAGCCCCAGGTGGACCCACAAGGGTGCCCAGTTCAGGTGGTCGGACGAGTGTGAGGCGAGCTTTCAGAAGCTCAAGACAGCTTTAACTACGGCGCTGGTATTGGTTTTGCCTGTCATGCCCCAAACCTGGGGAGGCGTGGCTGGCACCCGGTGCTGTAGTGGCCCGAGCGAACCACTCTGTAACTCATTCATTCCTTATGTATCTATAATGAGCCAACATGGCCACAACTCGTAATGTACAACTGTAAGTGGGCAAATGTTATATTAATGAACCATCGTTCGTAAAGCATGAGTACATATGGACCGTCAAGGCCTCTGACATACTGCAGAAAATGAACCTCTGTCCACAAAGCCTCTAAGATTATTTGACATCAAATGGGACAGGGTACCGGCCTACCCATAAGTCTGAAGTAAACCTTTGACCCGATGGATTTGACTGCACTCCGAATGAGGTGGAGTCTTACTGATCCTTTGTTGAATGCTAACCTCGTCTACAATGAGGGTTCATCAAATTGATTACCTATACCTGAAAGCATGAACGCAACGTCTACAACAAAAGGATTTCAGTACGAACAATCTACCGAGTATGTAAGACATGTAAATCGATATATAAAGGCATGAAAGAAACATGGAGTACATGACTCAACCTGTAAGTCTGGATAACTCTGTATATCATTTAATACTTACAGTGTCATGCATATACGTATGAATGTCATGTCGTGCATAGATACATATGTTCATGACATCATCAAGCCTCTGAGGGCATCCCATCATATCATCTCAGCCACTGAGGGAAAAATCATCATCGTATACCAGCTGATCAGGTGGTGGTGCGTTTATAACGCCATAACCTTTCCCATATCACACACACACACACACACACACACACACACATATATATATATATATATAACACCATCTGTTCATGGGTCGATGTGCATGTATAAATGCATGAAATACATATGAAATACGTTAACAAAATCTCTCGGTACGTCATAAGACAACTATACCTCTGATTAATATCATGAACCAAACTTTATCAACTTACGTATTTTCTGAGACTCATGAACAGATGATAAAACAATAAGACTTACGGGAAAACAAGAATAAACGCATCTCTAGCATTTTTACGAATAGAGTAATTTATGGAAGTTGTGCATTTTCTTATTTTGTTTGCATCGTATGGATCATATCAAAAGGAAAGAATGGATAGCCTTAATATACCTGAGTCGATTCTCTCTTGATAATCCCTCTAACATATGTGTATATACACAAGCCACAACCAACTGATATGAGAGTTAAGCAGGTGTCCCGAGTGGCAAAAGCTACTTTAAGATAATCTTTAATGAACAGACCATGATTTTTTTTAAGAACAGAAGCCTCAACATAATTTTGGGCGCTTTCCAACCAGAGTTAACTAGCATTTCTTAACATCAGTACGGTAATGACTCTTGCTCCCAAAAACTAATAACCAGGAGTATCATGGTCCAAACTATCCAACGTCTCCTTGTCTTGGCTACTGTTAACAGAAAGCAGCAGACATGGAGGTTAATATCATCGTATAGGGTGAATTACTTAGTAATCCCCTCTAGTATAGCGAAACTAAGTTGACTGGCAACCTAGAGCAAGTGATCCTTTCCAACCACCCATCCACGACATCTTTCTGTTCATCAGAGTTGACCCAATCTCCATTCACGTTCCAGTTTTATCCAATAGCCGGAACCCTAGTCCGATGAAGCGCAGTTCTTTTCCGACAATTTTCATTGTTTCACGGCAAGGTTTTTTTTAAGTTGAAAAAGTTCACGCAAGGGTTTTCCAATCCCTCCATCAACAATGGGAGCCAATCTACCATTTGAGAGACATCCCAACTAGTTTCATACTCTGTATGGCCAATCTTCTATAAGGTCAATTGTACTTATTTCATTGAACATACTCTCCGGTCTCCCTTCTTAAACAACTTCACTTGGGATATAAATTTTGTTTTGTGCTCCAATTTGCCCTTCCAAATTATATAGTGTGAAATGCCCCCACTTTTACAACTACAATGTGACACACACATGCCACTTAATGCATGCCGGAAAAATGCAAACATGAATAGTAGTCATAGCCATTTTTCTCAAAGAAACAACTAAATGATTATTTCAAATTAAACTCAAAAATGCTACTATTTTTATATCACCAAGTAGAGCTCAAGATGCAGCAATCAATTGAATAGGAGAAAAACCAAGGTTCGTCAAGTACTTTTAAGCATTTTCAATTCTAAGACTTGTCCTAGTCTTGCCACCTAGACTAATGACTTTAAGAGTCATTCATAGGATTAGAGGGGTGTTGCCATATGGGGGTGGGGGAGAAATTTTAATCTTTATCCAATTTATTAGTTAATTAAGTAATGCCCCGTCACCCGGTAGTTAATCAATTACCGCATAATTAAGGGTTGTCTCAAATTACTTAAATTCCTACTTATTTTTAATACACTTTATACACCATACTATTACGGTCATGTGGTACCATGTAAAATAAAATCATACACTATTATTTCATTAAAACATCCATATAAAAATACATATATTTTCTCAACTTCTAATTTTCCTAATTTCGTATAAAGAGTACAAATTTTTGTATGCTTAATTCTTAAAATGATAAAAAGATAACCTTCTTTTCATGTGAGAAAATAATTTCTATCTTTACAATAAAGAAAATCTCATAAACTTTCTCATACTATGTGTATAATTTAAAACATATTCGAAAGTAGTAATATTAATAACTATATAAAATTATATTTTTCAAACCATTTTTTTTCTTTTACAAAATTGTTCCACTCAAAATTCCATATATATATATATACATACATATATATATATATATATATATATATATATATATATATATATATAACGGTATCAAGATTGTTAAACTCACAGGGTGTAACATTGCCCACAGGTTCAGGGCCATATATAGTATATTGTGACGCATCTCGTATTGGACTTGGTGCGGTGTTGATGCAGAATGGCAAGGTGATTTCATATGCTTCACGACAGTTGAAGATTCACGAGAAGAATTATCTAGTTCATGATTTGGATCTAGCATCCATTGTTCACGCGCTGAAGATTTGGAGGCATTATTTATATGGCGTGTCATGTGAGGTGTACACAGATCACAAGAGTCTGCAGTATTTGTTCAAGCAGAAGGAGCTAAATTTGAGGCAGAGAAGGTGGTTGGAGCTATCGAAATATTATGATATCACCATCTTGTATCATCTGGGGAAGGCCAATGTAGTGACCGATGCTTTGAGTAGGAAGTCAGCCAGTATGGGCAGTCTTGCGTATATTCCGGTTGGTGAGAGACCACTTGCTTTGGATGTTCATGCTTTAGCAAGTCAGTTCGTGAGGTTGGATGTTTCTGAGCCCAGCCGTGTTCTAGCTTTGCACGGTCGCTCGGTCTTCATTATTTGAGCGTATTAGGGATCAGCAGTATGATGACCCTTATTTGCTTGTCCTTAGGGACATAGTGCGACACGATGGTGCCAAACATGTTACAGCTGGTGATGATGGAGTTTTGAGGATGCAGGGTCGAGTTTATGTGCCTAATGTGGATGGACTTCGAGAGTTGATTCTAGAGGAGGCCCATAGTTCCCCGTACTCTATTCATCCGGGCGCCGCTAAGATGTATCAGGACTTGCGGCAGCATTGTTGGTGGAGGAGGATGAAGAAGGATATTGTTGCCTATGTAGCTTGGTGTTTGAATTGTCAGCAGGTAAAGTACGAGCATCAGAGACCGTGTGGTTTGCTTCAGAAGATTGAGATTCTTGAGTGGAAGTGGGAGCATATCACTATGGACTTCGTTGTTGGACTCCCACGGACTCAGAGGAAGTTCGATGTGGTATGGGTTATTGTTGATAGGCTGACCAAGTCAGCGCATTTCATTCCTATGGCAGTCTCATATTCTTCAGAGAGGTTAGCTGAGATCTATATTCGGGAGATTATTCGTCTTCACGGTGTTCCCGTGTCTATTATTTCTGATTGAGGTACGCAGTTTACCTCGCATTTTTAGATGGCAGTTCAGCGTGAGTTGGGTACTCGGGTAGAGTTGAGCACAACATTTCATCCTCAAACGGACGGTCAGTCCGAGCGTTCTATTCAGATTTTGGAGGATATGCTCTGAGCATGTGTTATTGACTTTGGAGGTTCGTGGGATCAGTGTTTGCCATTAGCGGAGTTTGCCTACAACAACAGCTATCAGTCGAGCATCCAGATGGCTCCCTATGAGGAATTATATGGTAGACGGTGTCTATCGCCGGTTGGGTGGTTTGAGCTGGGGGAGGCTTGGTTGTTGGGTGCGGATTTGGTACAGGATGCCTTGGACAAGGTTAAGATCATTCAGGATAGGCTTCGTAGAGCTCAGTACAAGCAAAAGAGTTATACCGACCGTAAGATTTGCGATATGGAATTCATGGTCGGAGAGCGAGTATTGCTTCGGGTGTCGCCCATGAAGGGCGTGATGAAATTTGGAAAGAAGGGAAAGCTAAGCCCTAGGTTCGTCAGTCCTTTTGAGATTCTTGATCGAGTGGGAGAGGTGGCTTACAGACTTGCGTCGCCACCGAGTTTATCAGTTGTGCATCCAGTGTTTCATGTGTCCATGCTTCGGAGGTATTATGGCGATCCATCCCACGTGTTAGACTTCAACACTGTCCAGTTGGACAAGGACTTGACCTATGAGGAGGAGCCGGTAGCTATTCTAGACCGGCAGGTTCGTCAGTTGAGATCGAAGAATTTCCCTTCAGTTCGTGTGCAGTGGAGAGGTCAGCTTGTTGAGGCAGCGACCTGGGAGTCAGAGTCCGATATGCGAAGCCAATATCCCCATCTTTTCCTCAACTCAGGTACTTTTCTATGTCCGTTCGAGGACGAACGATTGTTTTAGAGGTGGAGAATGCGATGACCCAAAAGGTCATCTCATGTTTTAGAAGTCAAATATGTGTCCCGAGGCCTTGAAAATTTGCGTGCACAGTCCGGGTGCGTTCTCGGAAAGTCCTTATGTGAATTTTAGAAAAATGCTAAGTTTTGCCTTTAAAATGGAATTAAATTGACTTCGGTCAAAATTTTAGGTAAACGGACCCAAATATGTGTTCCGACGGTGCCGTAGGGTCCGTAGTAAAATATGGGACTTGGGCGTATGTCCAAAATCGAATTCCGAGGTCCCTAGCCCGAGGAATAAATTTTTAAAAAAAAAGTGTTTGCTCGAAAATATAAAGGTTTGTTGAAATTGAATAGTGTTGGGATTTGATTGTATCGGGCCCGTATTTTAGTTTTAGAGCCCGGTACAGGTCCGCTATAATATTTAAGTCTTATTTGTTAAATTTTGTAGGAATCGAAGTTGATTTGATATAAATCGGACCTTAGGTTGAGAAAAATAGAAAATTTGAACTATCTTATGAATTTCATGAATTTGAGGTTAAATTCGTAGTTATTGATGTTATTTTGATGATTTGATCGCACGAGCAAGTCCGTCTGATATTTTTAGACTTGTGTGCATGTTTAGTCTGGAACTCCGAGGGCTCGGGTTAGTTTTGGATAGGCCGCAGAGTGAGTATGGACTTAGAGAAAATTGCTGTTGCAGATGGTATGTGTTGCAGGCTCTGATCTCTCAATTGCGAGGTCAGGCTTAACAATTGCGAGCCCAACGGGCTTGGCAATTGCGAGGGCTTGATCGCATTTGCGAAGAAAGCCCAGGACTTTCTTGTTCGCATTTGCGAACCTTCCTTCGCAATTGCGAAGCCATTAGGGAGGGGCAGTCATCGCAATTGCAAAAGGAGCAGACATGCAGTAGGTTCGCAATTGCGAAGCCTGTCTCGCATTTGCTAGATTCGCAATTGCGAAGCTCCTGTCGCAATTGCGACATCTGCACCTGAACAAAACATCATTTGGACGAGATTTCAACTTCATTCTTCAAAATTTCGAACCCTAAGCATCCCCAGGTGATTTTTCAAAGACTCAAACTTCTCCAAACCATAAGTAAGTGATTTCTAACTCGTCTTCTTCTAATTCATTTATTTACATAATTTCACTTCAAAATCTAGGGTTTTCATAGGAAATGGGGTGTTTTTGGGTAGAAGTTAGGACTTTCAAATTTAGGGGATTTGGATTTCAAATTAAGGTCCGATTTCTAAACTAATTACATATTTGAGTTCGTGGGTGAATGGGTGATCGGGTTTTGGTTCAAACTCCGGATTTTGACCAAGCGGGCCCGGGTTCGGTTTTTGACTTTTTGGGGAAAACATTGGGAAATATATTTTCATGCATTAGAATTGGTTTATTTAGCAGTTATTGATGTTATTAAGTAAATTATGACTAGATACAAGCGTATTGGAAGTGGAAACGAGAGGTAAAGCGGTATTTGAGGCTTGACTTTGTCCGTGGAATTGAGGTAAGTGTTTGGTCAAACCTTAGCTTGAGGAAATATGAGTTGTGGTCTTAATTGCTACATGTTAGTGTTGAGTACGACGTATAGGTGTGGTGACGAGTATCTATGCGTTGGTGTCAAGCATGCCCGTGAGTCTTATACCATAATTGTTGTGACTCTATTGTGTATTGTCCATGCTTAGGTTGATGATTATCAATGTTGAACATGATTCATGATTATTTCTTGGTAATTGACCATTGTTCAGTATTGGCTTAAGTTGAGATTTGTTTTGTGAAGTAACTATTTGAACGAGATTGGTTATAGCTGATTCCCTTGCTGGGATGTTATTGTTTATATTGTTGACTTCCTTGCCGGGACGTATTATTTCTATTTGGGTGAGGAAGAGTGTAAAGCACGAAGGGTGATGCCGTGCATGATATTGTGATTGAGTGTTAAAGCACGAAGGGTGATGTGCCGATATTGTGAGTGTTAATGCACGAAGGGTGATGTCGTACCATGATTTGAGAGTCAAAGCACGAAGGGTGATGCCATGCCGATATTCTGAGAGTTAATGCATGAAGGGTGATGTCGTGCCATGATTATGAGAGTTAATGCATGAAGGGTGATGCCGTGCCGATTCTCTTGATTCTTATGATGAGGACGAGAGCAAAAGCACGAAGGGTGATGCCGTGCACGTGTTACTATTTTCCTTATTCCTTCTAATATAAATATGGCGTTCTTTATGCTTCTCTACTAATATTTTGTTAGTATTTGATATTCCCCGCAGCATGTTCCCCTTCCCATCTTTATCGGTCATTTTCTATTATTATCGTTTTGTTTGTATATGATTTAACTACACAGGTTTATATGGTTGTCGTGTCCTAGCCTTGTCACTACTTCGCCGAGGTTAGGCTCGACACTTACCAGTACATGAGGTCGATTGTTCTGATACTGCACTTTGCACTCTTTTATGCAGATTTCGGTGCCGGACCTGGTAAGTAGCTTGAGGTAGCTTCCTTCAGTCCAGGGAGACCAAGGTAGATCTACTGGCGTCCGCAGAGCTTGAAGTTCCTCTTTCCCCGCTTTAGCTTTCGCTGTCTATTTTCATCCCGAGAATAGTTGTACTTTTCTTTCTAAACCAGTGTTTGTAGAAATTCGTAGATGTTCGTGAAATTGTGACGCCAGATTCTTGGGTAAACATGTATTGGAGCATTTGAACTTGTTATGACACTTCCGCACTTTTCATCTGTATAGCTTTAGTTACTATTTATATCTATTTGGGTTGATTGCTAATGTGTTGAAATCATAGTAGTTGGCTTGCCTAGCTTTTACGAGTAGGCGCCATCACGACTCCCGAGGGTGGAAAATCAGGTCGTGACACAATCATGGTTACTAATTTGGGATACAAGTATAGTGTTTGATTGGCTAAATCAATTGAAGGAGTTGCTCGATGGAGCCAAAATTGCAGCTTGTGCCTCGTTTCCTTTATTTTTGAATGCTTTGAATTACACTAAAATACGGCTCGCTAACATTGCTAAGGGTGAGCGGCTTTATGGATTGTTTGATGTCTATTGGAAAAATACAAAATCCGTTCTTGTTTAATTGCAGGATAGTTGCTTAGTAGGTTTTCTGTTCGGAAGGGGAAAGATTAATGGTGTAACTTCTATTTTACTGTTGAGTGCAATCTTAAGGACATGGGCAATGGATAATGTGCTAATGTTCTATGAGAAATATATGGTACTTCTATATTTGATGTTACAGATGTGTGGATTTGAGAAAAGGCACAACAGGAAAGGCAAGAGGCCAAATAAGAAGATACATTGGGAGGTATTCCTTGAATTTGTATCTCTCGAATCGGGTAGCCTGATGATAGTTACTCTCTTGAAATCATGGAAAATGAAGGTAGAATACACTGAAGGGTTCAGGTTCCAACTCTTGAATTTTCCACTCAATGATTGTTCAAATGAAGACATATTTAAGGATGCATTGATTAGACCTAGTTTAGTACTACAAGTTGCTAAAGGACTCACTGTAAGAGACTTGACTGTTTTGAATTACTATGGATCTCTTGGTAAAGCGACTCTGGATGGAAGAATAACTGCTTATAAAAATTTACTAAGTACTGATGATGTTCACTACATCCCTGGTTACTTGAAAACACTTGGAATGCATAATAAAATTGATGGTACAAACCAACTAGTAATTGTCGAAGGTTTTGAAGAGATGTTCCCAGCGGATGAAGAATTCAAGAGAGGACTTGTAAATGCTTAAGCTGCATTGTGTCCATTGATAATAACAATTATTGTAGCTGTTAGAAGTTCAAGCACCAGCTACTTAGCATGTTTGATTATCACAAGTGAAACTATCAGTATTGAAGGTTGTGGTACAAGTACTTTACAAGGTTATGCCAATGTTACTGTTGTTCTTGACCTTGAGAGAAGAAGTTACTCTGGAAGGAAATATATGCTTTGTATAATTTGGTTGCTACAATCGATTATCTTTATTATGGCTTGACTCCAGTAGTTAACTATGATTTCAGACAAAGCAACAAAGATCTGCATAACACTCTAAATGAGAGAAAAGTCTTAACTAAACCTCTTTAGTTTAAGATCACGAGGAACCTTTGTCATCATGGTTAAACAATGACCTTGAGGACAAGGTCAATTTCAAGCGGGAAGGATTGTTATGATCGGGAATTAGTTATCAAAAGGAGGTCACGTGTTGGGCTTGTCCTCACGTGGGTCAATAATTTCACCGATGTGGGAACTTACCGATATATAGATAAAAGCAAGCGGTGAATTCAAAATTATAATCCATTTTCGTAGCTTCAGCGTCTCACTTCTCTTTCTCTCTCTGTCTATCTCTCTTCGCTCCCTTCTCATCTCTTCTCTTCTCCTTCCTCTGCTCTCTTCTTCCTTCTTTGCTTCTGTTCTCTTCTCAATCCTTTGGTTAAGGATTTGTAGCTTAACAATTTCCTTTTCTGTTTTGCAATTGTAATTTGAACTGGAAGTGTTGAATTAATAACAATTCTCAATTTGCTATTAAATTCTTGCTAATTCTGTCTTTACTTCTTGAGTACATTATATTAGGTCTACGTGGAGGTGAGAGAGGGGGGACCATAGAGGGTTAGGGCTTACGTGGATGAGTGGACTCGTCGGATTTTCTGAGTTTTTCGGCGAGTTTGGGTCGAGTTGCTGGCGGCCGATGTGGAGATGAGGGGTGTGTGGCCGTTTTTGTTTTTGCTTTAGGGTTAGGTTTTTTTTCCTTATAATTAGGTTTAAATATGGTGGTGGGGAGAGATATGGACCATTGGATTTAATGAGATGAATGGTTGGGATTTAAGGGGTGTTGGGGTGGGTCGAGCGAGTATTGGGTCGGCGGATCTGGGAGTAGGTTGCTAAATTTTGGGCTTAGGTATGAACTGGGCTCTAAAATTCTACAAAATTGGGCCAAGAAAAAAGCTAAAAATTCAATTTACTTCTAACCTAATATAAAATACCTATATAAAAAATAAAAAATAACTCTTAATTATTTTTAATAAACTATTAATATTAAAATAAAACTACAAACTAAAGTTGAAACTATTTTTGGTATTTTGAAAGATTATATTAAAATAAGAATAGGTTAAAAAAATAATTTCTTTCTAAGAATAGCTAATACCTAATTTTTTTCCTATCTAATACCTGAATTAGATAGGAAAGTGAAACTTTTTTTATTTTATTTTCAATTTTATATATAAAAACTAAAATTAAAGATAAAAATTTCTATAAACTCAAATAAATATTAAAAATACTATGAATACTAAAAATAATATTTAAAAATCGCGCGAGTCAAAAATTACGTGCTTACAAGTGCATCTCAAATACATTACATAAAAAAAATGAAAAATCAAATAAAATAAAGATTACAAGAAAAATTACATAATCCTATCTACTGTTCTGTCTCGAATCTTCTACAGTCTTGTTGTGCATATCGAACTGTTGACTCACATTCTTGAGGCGAGCTTCTGCTACTTCTAACTTGAATTGACCCTATTCTTCATGCGGGCTCCTACTGTTGATTTTGAATTTAAATTTAACTGTGAAATGAATTCCCTCGTTCTCCAGGTGGGCACCTGCTACTGACTTGAACTTCTCTTAAGTGAATACCCTCGTTCTCCAGATGGGCGCTGCTACTGACTTGAACTTGAAATAACTCTGAAGTGAATACCCTCGTTCTTCTGGTGGACACATGCTACTGACTTGAAACTTGGAATAACACTGAAATGCGTACCCTCGTTCTCCAGGTGGGCGCATGCTACTGACTTGAAACTTGAAATAACGCTGAAATGAATACCCTCGTTCTCCAGGTGGGCGCCTGCTACCAAATTAGATCTTGAAATGGATTCCCTCATTCTCCAGGTCGGCCCCTGCTACCGACTTGATACTTGGAATAACTCTGAAAGGCGTACCCTCGTTCTCCAGGTGGGTGCCTGCAATCACAACAAAAGAGACAAAACAAAGAAAAGTTTCTGCTCCAGTTTGTACCAGGAACATTTGTGAGTGTTAGTTGAATCTCTTTATCCAAGAGGGTCCTGAAAACATTAAAACTAAATCACATTATCCAGGAGGGCCCTGAAAACCTAAAACTGAACCCCATTATCCAGGAGGGTCCTAAAAACTCAAAACGAAACCCTATTATCCAGGAGGGTCCTGAAAACCTTAAAACTAAGTCTCATTATCCAGGAGGGTCCTGAAAACTAAAAAATTAAATCCCATTATACAGGAAAGTCCTCAAGACTTCAAAACGAAATCCCATTATCCAGGAGGGTCCTGAAGGGCTGAAAATGAACTTACCTGAACCATGTTTTCCTCATGGAGGATTCCTGCAGAATGAACAAAAATTTTGCCCCTGTTTCAAATAGATAAAATTTTATTAGTTTGAAAATGTGGTGGTTAGTTTTTTGCATCATTGCTGAAGGTGTCCGCCCCCGCCACTACCATGCTCCATTCTGATTAGCTGCTTGGGCTAACAAGGAATTGTTTGACTTTATGATCGAACCTAGACCACAAAACCTCTGAATGACCCGAATCCCTTACATTCACTTGTTGCACTGTGTTTTCATTCTGACAATTGTTGAGCCTTTGCATTTCTCAAAATTCAAGAGTCGCCTGATTACTTGAACTTCAGTTATCACCACTTTCTACTTCCGAATCATGTCATTTGTGATATGCTTGGCCGAGCTTCACTTTGTGTAATTAAAATGCTGGTAGTAGGCTTTGAAATCCTTTCTTGATTGTTTAACAAAGACTAACTTGCAAGGGACTCAGAAAAATAGACCCAAAAGAAACAAAGCGAAGTGACTTTGAGAATTAGGAATAAGAAGGAAAATTTCGAACAAAGATGACTATTTGAAGAACAAGGGAAAAGAGACTTATCTGAGTGAAGCAGCTAGCTCCAATTATCATGACATGCATTTCGGTTTGATCATCTTAATCCGTCCAGCTAATCACACTTCAGTTCGTGTCATGTCTTCATACTTCAAAATCGGGCCTTCAATGATCCAACTTTTTGTAATGTCCATGATCCTCATTCAACTTGTAGTGCCCCGCAAGGTTTTCACCATCAAGCCTCTCTCATTTGTTCATCTCTCAACTCAGCGTCGCCTTACGGTGCCTGCAAGGGTTTTCCCCAATAAGACTATCTCATTTTAGATTGTCCCTCAACTCACCATCGCCTTATGGTGCCCGTGAAGGTTTTCACCAATAAGACTCTCTCATTTTATTCATTTTCCTTGTGCCCACAAACAAAGTGTTACCTATAATGTAAATCATACCTCTATCTCGCTTGACTTGGCATCTTTAAAGATTGATCGGAAGGTCTTTCTTTGGATAATAATGTAAGATTTTGGACAGGGTTAGAAAGAAAGGTGGCATGAAAGCTCAAAACAACTTAAGATGAAAAGATTCATGATTACAACTTTTGGAATCAGGCCTTTTGCAAAACTAAAACTTCTGCCCCGGTTTCTTTGTGTCTGAGGAATTTTGGATTTTGATTTTGATGGGACCGAACCTTATAGTAAGGCTGCCTACGTATCCTTAAAAGGAATCAGGTCAAATGTAGTTCCACCCTAAAAGTTGTTTTGTTTTTTTGTTGTTTTTTTTTTCCTTTTTTTTATATTTTTTCTCTTTTTTCTTCTTCTTTTTCTTTTGTTTTGTATTTCTAACTCTACTTTTGATTCCAAAAGAGGGGTATGAAAGAAAATAAATAAAGCTCAAAAGGGTAACAAAGGATAAAAGTGTTTGGATAGTGGAAAAAATGCCTTTATCATTCAAACTTTGAACATGCCAAGTACAAAAATACAATTGAAGGTAAGCAAAGAAATCATACATAATATCTCTTGAGTGCATCAGAATTGATAGCCATAACCACACATTTGCCTTCTATATCTGTTAAATATAAAGCTGCCAGTTTGGGGCGAACTTGCCTTTAGCTTTAGCCTGATGTGGAAGGATGCGCTTCAATACCAGCTGGCCCACTTCAAATTTTCGGGGATGCACCTTCTTGTTGTATGCTCTTGCCATTCTCTTATGATACAATTGACAATGACATGCTGCTGCCAATCCTTTCACATCAATCAAACTCAGTTGCTCTAGCCGGGTTTTGACCCACTCATCATTATCAATTTCAGCTTCCGCAATGATCCGAAGGGATGGAATCTCAACTTCCGCAGGTATGACTGCTTTAGTTTCGTATACCAGCAAATAAGGAGTTGCACCTACTGAATAGCAAACAATAGTATGATAACCCAGTAAAGCAAAAGGCAACTTTTCATGCCATTGCCTAGAACCTTGCACCATCTTACGAAGTATCTTCTTTATGTTCTTGTTAGCAGCCTCAACATCTCTATTTGCCTTAGGATGATACTAAGTGGAGTTTCGATGCATAATCTTGAACTGTTGGCATACCTCTTCCATCAAATGACTGTTGAGATTAACAGCATTGTCTGTGATGATTACCTTGGGAATTCTAAACCGGCAAATGATATTTGAATGAACAAAATCTACCACCGCCTTCTTGGTCACGGACTTGAAAGTTATAGCTTCGACCCACTTGGTAAAGTAATCGATGGCCACTAGAATAAACCTATCTCCTTCGATGCTGCTGGCTCAATTGGTCCAATGACATCCATGCCCCAAGCAACAAAGGCCAAGGTGCAGACATTGTTTGCAACTCGGATGGCAGAGAATGAATCAAATCACCGTGCACCTGGCATTGATCGCACTTGCAACAAAGCCTGTGCAATCTCGTTCCATGGTGAGCTGATAATAACTCGCTTGAAGTATCTTCTTTGGCAAGACATACCCGTTCATATGTGGCCCACAAACTCCATAATGTACTTTATTCATGATAGTTGAAGCTTCTTTAGCATCCATGCACCTTAGCAATCCCAAGTCTTGAGTCCTCTTGTACAAGATTCCCCCACTCAAGAAAAATCCACTAGCCAGATGTCGAATGGTTCTCTTTTGATCACCTGTGGCATGTACCGGATATACACCAGATTTGATGACTTCCTTGATATCATGAAACTAAGGTTCACCATCAAGTTCCTCTTCAACCACATTACAATAAGCATGCTGATCACGAACTTGGATATGCAAATGATTAACATAAGTCTTATCTGGATGGTGCAAAATTGACGCTAGAGTAGCCAAGGCGTCGACAATCTCATAATGAATCCTAGGAATATGCTCGAATTCAACTAATCTGAATCATTGACAAAGATCATGTAGACACTGTCGATACGGTATAAGCTTCAAGACCCAGGATTCCCATTCTCGCTGAATCTGGTGAACCAACAAATCCGAATCTCCCAAAACCAGTATTTCCTAGACTCCCATGTCTACAGCTAACCTTAAACCTAGAATGCATAATTCGTACTCAGCTATGTTGTTGGTGCAATAAAATCGAAGCTGGGCTATTATGGGGTAGTGTTGCCCTATTTCAAAAATGAGTACATGCCCTATTCCGACACCTTTCATGTTAGCAGCTCCATCGAAGAAGATTTTCCAGCCTGGCTTTTCATCATGTTCAGCCTCATCAACATGCATCACATCTTCATCGTGAAAATAAGTCC
This sequence comes from Nicotiana attenuata, assembly GCF_001879085.1. Taxonomy (NCBI): domain Eukaryota; kingdom Viridiplantae; phylum Streptophyta; class Magnoliopsida; order Solanales; family Solanaceae; genus Nicotiana; species Nicotiana attenuata. Next base: position 229,873 of record NW_017671827.1, on the reverse strand, counting down.
TCAATGGCTCATATTCTTCATCTATCGTATTCTCAGCTAAGTGGTCGGCCATAGCCTGGGCTTTCATCGCGGTCCGAGTCACATAGATAATATCAAACTCTGTGAGTAAAATCTGCCACTTCGTAAGTCTTCCTGTGGGCATAGGCTTCTAAAAGATATACTTTAGAGGATCTATGCAAGAAATGAGGTAAGTTGTAGGACGAAAGATAATTCTTCATCTTTTGTGCCACCCAAGTTAGGGCGTAACATGTCCTTTCAAGAAGAGTATGCTTAACCTCATAAGGAGTGAACTTCTTGCTGAGATAATAAATTGCTTGCTCTTTCTTGCTGGTGATGTCGTGTTGACCCAGTACACAGCCAAAAGAATTATCCAAGACTGTCAAATAGAGAATTAAAGGTCTCTCAAGCTCCGATAGGACCATCACAGGTGGTTTGACAGGTACCTCTTAATCTTATCAAATGTTTCTTGACACTCGTCAGTCCACTTGACCGCATCATTCTTCTTAAGCAACTTAAAGATGGGCTCACAGGTCGTCGTGAGTTGAGCAATAAACCTAATAATGTAATTTAGCCTTCCAAGAAGGCTCATCAGCTCGGTTTTATTTTTTGGCAGTGGTAACTCTTGGATGGCTTTGATCTTTGATGGATCTAACTCAATACTGCATCGACTGACCACGAATCCCAACAGTTTCCTAGACGGAACACCAAATGCGCATTTTGCTGGATTGAGCTTGAGGTTATACCTGCAGAGCCTTTGGAAAAACTTCCTCAAATCCTTGACATGGTCAAACTATTTCTTTGACTTTATGATCACATCATCTGCATAAACCTTGATCTCCTTGTGTATCATGTTGTTAAATCCCGTACTTTAATATTAGGATAAGTCATAGTAATCCATATGAGTTTGAAGGAATTAAGACTATTCATGATATTATAGAGGATTTGTGACTATGTTATTATAAGACCCTGTAAGTTTAATAACCTTGATACCATTATATACATTTGATATGGTATTTTGAGTAGAACATTTTTGTAAATTCTTTTTGAAAAATATAATTTTTTTTTATAGTTATTAATATTACTACTTCCGAATATGCTTTAAATTATGCCATAATATGAGAAAGTTTATGAGATTTTATTTATTAAAAAGATAAAAATTATTTTCTCACAAGAAAAGAAGGTTATCTTTTACCATTTTAAGAATTAAGCGTACGAAAATTTGTACTCTTTATATGAGATTAGGAAAATTAGAAGTTGAGAAAATATGTGCATTTTTACATGAATATTTTAATAAAATAATAGTGTATGTATTGATTTTATATGGTACCACATGACAATGATAGTAGGATGTATAAATTATGTTAAAAGTAAGTAGTACTTTAAGTAATCTGAGATAATTCTTAATTATGTTGATAATTGGGTAATTAGTGATTTTAAGGGAAGATTAACTAATTAATTAATTTATTTGGATAAGGATAATTAGTCTTTCACGTGGCAGCCCCCCCCCCCCTTTGTTTCATTTAGTGACTCTTATGTTATAATTGAAAAGTGGCACAATTGAGTAAGATTATGAAGCTTAGTCATTAGTATGTGGGGCCCACTCCATTTAAGGCATAAAACCTCTCTAATTTAAAGAGAGGTCTTATATAAAAGTGTTAAACAACGTTCAACAAGGATTCAACCAAATTTCATATCATCTTAGCAACGTGAGATGCTTCAATATTTTTTTCAAAACGTGAGATTTTGCGATTTTAAGGGAGTACGGTGCAATCTTTCTCAAGAATATCATACGGATTGTTCCCTACTTTGATCCGCTGTTACATATTTTTGCAAAAGACGTGAGTTAGAGGGATTGTCAAGAGAATCGGCTCAGGTATGTTAAGGCTAATCCTTCCTTCTTTTGGCATGATCCAAGTAACAATACGTAAAATGTAATGCTATTCCATAAGTGGTTCTACTCTTAGCAGTTAAGGATGTCTATGTTATTCATTCATGTAAAGTGATATTCAAGCATGTCTAAGTATGTATCTAGTTCCCCATTGAGGTATATGATAAAGATGTTAATGTTTATAATATAGTGATATATGTACATGCATCTTCATGCATTTACCACCGTGATATGGCCGGTCGGGCAGTTACTGTCACGACCCGACCCCGGTCGTGATGGCGCCCAACATACTGCTAGGCAAGCCCGACCATTTAGACAACCTTAACCGATTAATCACAGTGGATAAATAAGTTTTCACAACTAAAATACCAAGTTAAATGCGGGAAAATCCTGAAATAAATTCTAACATCCGGAAAGCCAAAAATAGAATATACTATTCAGCCCATAGAATCTGGTGTCACAAGTCTGAGCCTCTAATGCATGAGTATTAACCTACTACATAATGTTTCTCTAGAAATGTGGAAAAAAAATAAATAAAATAGAAGGAAGATCAGGACTGCGAACGCCAATTTGAAGCTACCTTGAATCTCCCGAATATAAATCTCTGCCAGTCGCTCTGAAGAATAAGTAGTACAAACCGGAATGAAGTGCGCGGACTTGGTCAGCTTGTCTACAATCACCCAAATAGCATCAAATTTCTTCAGAGTCCGTGGGAGTCCGGTAACAAAATCCATAGCGATCCTCTCCCACTTCCACTCAGGAATAACCATCTGCTGATGTAATCCACCCGGTCTCTAATGCTCATATTTCACTTGCTGACAATTAAGACACCGGGCTACATACTACACAATATCTCTCTTCATCCTCCGCCACCAATAGTGCTGTCTAAGATCCTGATACATCTTTGCGGCACCCGGATGAATGGAATACCGCGAGCTATGGGCCTCCTCTAATATCAACTCCCGAAGCCCATCTACCTTGGGCACGCAAATCCGGCCCTGCATCCTCAACACACCATCCTCACCCACGGTCACATCTCTGGCATCATCATGCTAAACCCTGTCCTTAAGGACAAGCAAATGCGGATCCTCATACTGACACTCCCTGATGCGGTCATACAAGGAAGACCGAGAAACCACACAAGCCAACACTCGACTGGGCTATGAAATATCTAGTCTCACAAATCGGTTGGCCAAGGCCTGAACATCCACTGCAAATGGCCTCTCCTCAACTGGAATGTATGCCAAACTCCCCATACTCACCGACTTCCGGCTCAAAGCATCGGCCACTACATTGGCCTTCCCCGGGTGATACAGAATAGTAATGTCATAATCCTTAAGTAACTCTAACCATCTACGCTGCCTCAAATTAAGATCCTTTTGCTTGAACAAATGCTGAAGACTGCGATGATCGGTGAATACCTCACAGGATATGCCATACAAGTAATGCCTCCAAATCTTCAGTGCATGAACTATCGCAACTAGCTCCAAATCATGAACGGGGTAGTTCTGCTCATGGGGCTTCAACTGACGAGAAGCATACGCAATAACTCTACCCTCCTGCATCAAAACACAACCAATCCCAACTCTCGAAGCATCGCAATATACCGTATAAGAGCCTGAAGCTGATGGCAAAACTAACACTGGGGCTGTGGTCAATGCTGTCTTGAGCTTCTGAAAGCTCTCCTCACACTCGTCCGACCATACAAATGAGACACCCTTCTGAGTCAACTTGGTCAAGGGCGATGCAATAGAGGAAAAACCCTGCACAAACCGGCGATAGTAACCTGCCAACCCAAGGAAGCTGCGAATCTCTGTGGCTGAGGTCGGTCTAGGCCAACTCTGCACCGCCTCTATCTTCTTTGGGTCAACCTGAATACCCTCGCGGGACACCATATGTCCCAAGAAAGCCACTGAACCGAGCCAGAACTCACACCTGGATTCATTTGTCATAGTGTTCATTGATGATATACTGGTATACTCGCGCAGTCAGGAGGAGCACGCGCAGCATTTTCGGGTACTTGTCACGACCCTAAATACCCCGGTCGTGATGGCGCCTATCACAATACTAGGCAAGCCAATCCAACAAATAACCACAGTAATTTCTTTTTATAAAACCATTTTCTAAAACTGATTAAGTCTCGAACTTTGATAAGAAATATATAAAACACTGAAATGTGAGGAAAACAGTACAAAAATATACCAACACAGCCCAACAATCCGGTGTCAAGAGTCTAGAGCCTCTAGATACAACTAGTATGTTTGTCTAATACATAAAAAGTCTAAAAATGCAGAGAACAAGGATAGGAAGGAGGAAAGCAGGGCTGCGAATGCCGTGCAGCTACCTTGCAGTCTCCGGTAAGCTCTGAAAATGCTGGGGACCCTCACTCTGCCGCTCGGGCACCTGGATCTGCACACAAGGTGCAGGGAGTAACGTGAGTACGCCAACTCAGTAATAACAAGAGTAAATAAGGTCTGAATGTAGTGACAAGCAGTTTAAAAATCATATATAAGAGTATACAACAGAATATCAAGTCAAACTCAACAGTTTAAAAGCCAGTTACTTCGTAAAACTTCAGTTTCAATTGAAATACTTTGGAATCATTTACTTAGCAGTTTTTCAACAGAGTCCCATTATGTCACAAAATAGGCCCCTCGGGCAAGGTATCACTCACAAATTTAGCTTCTCAGCAAGCCTCTCAGTCACTCGTGACTCGGCTCTCGTCACACAGTACTCACACTCAGCACTCCGGCTCAATAATATCTCAAAATAGTAATAATCATAATAATCGCTGCGGCGTGCAGCCCGATCCATAGTTTATAGTCGACTACGCTCACTGGGGGTGTACAGACTCCGGAGGGGCTCCTACAGCCCAAGCGTCATATCGCTGCGGCGCACAGCCCGATCCATTATATATATCGCTGCGGCGTGCAGCCCGATCCCTATAAGTATCGCTGCGGCGTGCAGCCCGATCCATAATATATACATATAATGTTGCCGCGGCGTGCAGCCCGATCCATAATAAATATATATAATCCTCACCATTAGGTCCTCAACCTCTCTCAGTCAATAACCTCACAGCCACTCGGGCATAACAGTGGAAATCAGGAAAACTCAGCCCAAACAGTTTTCACATTTTAAGAAGTAGAGTGATAAAAACCAGGTTTAACAATAAACATGTAGAACCTGACTGAGAATATGCTTTCAAACAAGTAGAGTGAGGAAAATAGTAGAAATGCCCCTAAGGGTCTCAACAGGTCGGTACAAGGCCCCAAACACGGCACACAACCCATAATATAGTATCAATTTCTAAAATACGGGATATCATAAGATTCCAAATCAAATACGCGGCTTAATAGTCGCTACGGGACGAACTAAGTCACAATCCCTATCGGTGCACGCCCACGCGCTCGTCACCTAGAATGTGCGTCACCTCATTTATCAAAATAATACGAAATACCGGGGTTTTATACCCTCAGTTCCAAATTTACAATGGTTACTTACCTCGAACCGGTTAAATCCCTGCTTCGCAATGCCCTTGCCTCCCGACTCGGCCTCAAATCATCCCGAACAGCTGTATACTGTACCAAGGTCACTAAATGCAGCATCACAGACTCGGCTTCTTCTTTTAATTGTTTATGAGGTGTCGATTCTGATTCCAACTTCTCAAAGTAGCGGTCTAAGTTGTGCCATTGAGGATCTTTGCAACTATTTCCAAAGCGAACCACTTCACAAGAGAATATTTTCAGCTCATCCCTTTTGTCTGCCGCAGAAATTCTCAAAAGCTCATCCATATCTTTTGATATCAACAGCTGCACACCTTCAGAAGGGAGCACCACCTCCTTCAAATGCTTAATGTTCTCTTTTGAAAGGGAATGCAAAAGATTGGCGCCCTTGACAATTGTATTTGCCACTTCAAATGCCAAAATTGAAATATTATTTCCCTTGGTTGCCATGCTGGACGCAAAGCCACCACTTGGGCTTAAATTTGTCATGCTGCTACCTAGTGTGTCCAACACATCTACTGCCTTGCCAAGCCCCACCGTACTAGCTCTGCCCAAAAGTGAACTCACTTCTGAAACCTTTGCCATGGCAACTTGCTTTGACCTTGTTGATCTGGTTTTATTTGATAACGCCCTAGACAATTGAGGAATTCCATCATTGATATCATCCATATCAACCCCATGAGAAACTGCATTCAACTCCGGAAAAGCGAATGCTGGTTCACTCGGTTGTGTTTCTGTGCTTTCACCCGGTGGAGATTGCATAGACTCATTATTAGCCTGTGCGGGCAACCTATGTGACTGATAAACTGTTCCAACACCATAATTAAAGTGGCCGTTGACATGTGGAAGGCCACGACTTGTTGTTCTCACTGGTGGCTCATCTAGAGCAAAGGCCACCCATTGACGTATAATGACCTTCAACCTACTTAAACCCCCATGTTTCCATCAAGATTTCAGTCAAAATTTTGTAAATAACTTAAGAAATTGCTGCAGCAGAGGACTGATCAATAAAAAGCCACTTCCAGATTTTTGTGCTCAAATGGGTCTAAATTACTACATGACCAAATTTACGATGGTCATGAACCTCTGAGCACAGGTACGAGCTAAGTCGACTGACTCAAACCAAGTAAGAGAGAAAGATACTAACTTGGATCTGGACAAAAACACAACAGATTCTAATGTTCTTTATCCTTAACCCCTTTTTCAACAAGAACAAGATCACCTGAAAAATGTGAGAAGTTAAGGGTAATACAAGTGATTAGTAGATTTATTTTTCTTTAATTTTTTTTGGAGACTATGAGGCGGGGAAGGGGAAGTTGAGTCAAGAATAATGGCAAAGAAGCAAGCAAAGAGACCCCCAAGAGTACCACAAACAAAACACCCGCTCTGAAGAGATCATTCTGCGAATCTAAAACCATTACCTTCACTTTCCTGATACTAGTATGTAGAATCCATGATGGTTAAGAAATACCACAAGTCCTGACATCCTCCCATGTAAGTCTCAATTTCTAGCCCACACACATTCTGAAGATTCCCAATTGCCACGTATAAATCTTGAATTCATTAAAATCGTTCTCGAGAGTTATCCACTCTGCCTAAATCTCAATTAGACTGATCAAACGGACCAGACGACTTATGCCCCATTAGCACTCCAACACCCAAGGGAGTAATCCCATTCTTCTAAGCCATACAAACAACAACTAAATCACCCAATGTTCCTCATGTACCCATAAAGCATAACACAACCCTTGTCCGAGATTTCCTTTACTCAAGTTGTCCTCGATCTCAACCTCTGTAAGCCATAACTGCTTCACCAGTATGCCTCAAACTGGAACCAACGTAGCTTATAATCGTGCAATCAACTGATCAATAGCAGACTCCCCCACTTGGCTCAAGGCCATAGACCAAAACACACAAAACTCACAATGCCCTTACTCTATTACCAGTGAAATATGTGTGTGAAAATTTGAATTTGGATCGCTTGAGAGTGGGCTTGTCTGATACGAGGGTGAATACGAGATTTGCAGATGATTTGAAACCCTAGATGGTTTGTGTGAATTTCACTATTTTCGATTGGATATTGTCCCATTAGCATATTATGATGTATTCGTTGTGGTTTTGATCAGATTCGGTACGCGATGAGGTTAATTCGAAAGGCAAAGGCATAGCAAGCTAGGACTTTGGCCGGCTTGAGGTTAGTAATAAATGTAAAGCTGTGTTGAGGGTTTGAAACCCCGAATTTGCACAATGTAGTGCTATGTGAGGTGACTTGCACGCCGGATAACGGGCGTGGGGTAGAGCACCGTCGGGGATTGTGACTTGGTCCGTCCCGCTTAATAAAATTACTACCTAATTGATTGTAGATTAGTAACATCCTTATAAAAATGGATTAATTGTCATAATTGGGCTTTGTGCCAACTACTTGAATCCTTCATTGATTATTTTTACTGGTTTCTTACCATAATTATAAATATTAAACTCAGTTCTGGTATTTAGTACTGTTTTGTAAACTCAGCCATTTTTTTCTCAAAGTAGAAACTAAATTAATATTTTTAAATGAAGTTTGGGCTGAATATTTTTATGTTATTGTGCCCGAGGGGCTTATGTGATTTTAGACTGAGTATGGGATCGGGCTGCATGCCGTAGCGGTATGATATTGATATTGATATGAGGCCGAGGGCCTATTTGATGCCACGATATGGCTTATTATTGCTCTTGGGCCGTAAGGGCCCCCTCCCGGAGTCTGCACACCCCCAGTGAGCGCCGTCGACGATAACTAAATGGAGCGAGCTGCACGCCGCAGCGGGTACTGGAGAGTACCGATTTATGTGTTGCATTGCATATTTAATTGTCATTTATTCTTTATTCTGATGTGATAATTCTATAATTGTTTTTACTGTTTTACTGTATTATGCTACTGGTTCATGTTGCTGTGTTTATAGCTTCACTTTGTGCCTATTTAGGATTTCTTATTCTTAGACTGTATTTATGTTTATTACTTTCTGAGTTGGAAGTACTCACATTACTCCCTGCACCTTGTGTGCAGATTCAGGCGCACCCGCTGAGGCTGAGTGAGATCTTTCTCTGCCTAGCATCACATTCAGGAGATTCAAGGTAGCTGCAAATTGGCGTTCGCAGTCCTGATCTTCCTTCTATTTTATTTATTTGTTTTTCACATTTCTAGAGAAAAATTATGTAGTAGGTTAATACTCATGCATTAGAGGCTCAGACTTGTGACACCAGATTCTATGGGCTGAATAGTATATTATATTTTGGGCTTTCCGGATGTTAGAATTTATTTCAGGATTTTCCTGCATTTAACTTGGTATTTTAATTCTGAAAACTTATTTATCCACTGTGATTAATCGGTTAAGGTTGTCTAAATGGTCAGGCTTGCCTAACAGTATGTTGGGCGCCATCACGATCGGGGTTGGGTCGTGACAGTTACCATCAGTTGGGAAGTTATGTATCATTATTTACCATCGGTTGGGCAGTCATGCATATTCATTTACCATCGAGCTACGGCCGGTTGGGCAGTCATGAATTTACCAACGAGCTACGGCCGGTTGGGCAGTTACACATTTATCACTGAGCTATGGTCGGTCAGGCAGTCATGCATTTACCACCGCGCTACAGCCGGTCGGGCAGTTACCACTGATCAGTTGGGAAGTAATGCATCATACGATATGGATAATAGTCTCAAATAGAAGCTTTATATATATAAGTATAATAACTACGCATATACGGTGGCACTTCAGAGATTTAGGTTGATTCTTATATGTATTTAATTAATGTTGACTTACTGTTATGTTTCAGTTTTGCCTTACATACTCAGTACATTATTCGTACTGACGTACTTTTATTGGGGATGCTGCATTCATGCCTGCATATATAGATAATCAAATTGATGAGCCCTCATGGTAGATGAGGTTAGCATTCAGCGAAGGATCGGTAAGACTCTACCTCATTTAGAGTTCAGCCGAGTCTATAAGTCAATGTGTCAGAGTTTTGCTACAGACTTATGGGTAGGCCGATACCCTGTCCCATTTGATGTCAATTAATCTTAGAGGCTTTATAGACAGAGGTTCATTTTGTGAAGTATGTCATAGGCCTTGACGACCCATATGTATTCATGTTTTAAGAAAGATAGTTCATTAATACGGTATTTTCCCACTTATAGTTATACATTACGTGTTATGGCCATGTTGGCCTATGATATTTACAAAGAAAAAAAAAAGAATTGCAGAGTGGTTCACCCGGGCCAGTGCGGCACCGGGTTCCAGCCACGCCTCCCCTGGTTTGGGGCGTGACACGTGTCATGAAATATGGCAGTCATCGCCCTCATATAAGTTGCCCCAGCATTCTTCAAACCAAATGGCATTACCCGGTAACAATATGTTCCCCATTGCGTGATGAACACTGTCTTTTTTGCATCTTCTTCATCCATCAGGATCTGGTGATATCCTGCTAGCAATCAAGAAAAGACCCAATCACATGCTTGGCACAATTATCGATTAGAATGTGGATGTTTGGCAATGGAAAATCATCCTTTGGACTTGCCTTATTAAGATCACGATAATCAACACATACCCTAGTCTTACCATCCTTCTTTCGTACTGACACTACATTAGCTAACCAAGTGGGATATTGAGTGACCCGGATGACCCTTGCCCCAAATTGCTTTGTGATTTCTTCTTTAATCTTCACGCTCGTGTCAGTCTTGAACTTTATTAACTTTTGCTTGACAGAAGGGAATGCAGGATCAGTTGGCAATTTATAGACTACCAAATCAATGCTTAAGCTCGACATATAGTCATACGACCATGCAAAGACATCTTTTTACTCAAACAGTATTTTGATTATTTCTTCCTTAACTTACGGTTCCAGATGCACAATTATCTTAGTCTCCTTGACATTGTCTTAATCTCCTAAATTGATTGCTTCAGTTTCATTCAAATTAGGCTTTGGTTTTTCTTCAAAATATTTTAGTTCTTTACTTATTTCCTCAAATGCTGCTTCTCCATCATATTCTACTTCTTCATTATATTCTACTTCTTGGATCATTATTTCAGGATTAGACTGGGTTTTAAGACTTGGCTGAAAATTCCTCATGCATGTCATGTCATTATAACCAACATAAAAAGAACTGTACAAGGATAGAAGGGTTTAAACATCAAAACAAGCGAAAATAAAAATCTAGATTACAACCCTGGAATAACCCAGATTTAACAGGAAGGAAAACAAAGCAAAGTACCAAAACTCTTTCCGGGTGGGGAGAGGAGTAGCTTCCCAATTGCTGAGCTTCACATTTGGCCAAATGAGCTGCACATCTGCATTACTGGAACCTTCCCCAATTTCCACCATATTAACCTCATCAAACAGACTATAGAATCTCCTGATCAGTTCTTCATCAACATTGAATACAGGTCTAGGGACTGATGATATTTGACGTTTTGTGGCCCCTAGCTATACAAAAGACTTGAAGATATGTGAAACATGCTTAGGGAGCGACCATACCTGATGTTTCAGATTTTTAGCCCTTTTTACGTCCTTCTTTGTGGGCGTGAATCCCAAACCAATGTACTAAGATTTTCATGTGGGCACACTGGATGCACAATACCCTGTAGAGATGAAACCACACCTTTACCCGGCAAAAAACCATTCTTCAACATTTCATTTTCTACCATGACAGACGCAGAGGATTGCTTCGGACCTAGAATGCATTCTATCTTAGGGATCTTCTCAACATACACTATTTCAAAAGTTTGATAGACCAAAGGTCCTTTATCATCTCCCGCTTCAATAAATGGAACAAATGTGTCATTATAAGCAGATATGTCCTCATCACCGTGCACAACTATTTCTTTCCTGTCCCATTCGAACTTTACCATTTGATGCAGAGAAGACGGGACTGCCTTAGCCAAATGTATCTAGGGCCTGCTCAATAACAAGTTGTAGGAGACAACCACATCTAGCACATGGAATTCAGTAGTGAACTCAACTAGGCCTATCGACAATTCGAGCATTATATCACCGACAGAATCCTTCCCTCCCCCTTCAAAGCCTCGAACACATACACTATTCATGTGAATTCTTTCAGAGCCGATCTTCAACTTTTGTAGAGTAGACAGAGGGAAAATATTTTCACTAGAGCCGTTATCAACCAGTACCCTTGAGACAACAGAATCCTCGCACTTCACCGTGAGATAAAGAGCTCGGTACTGTCCTGTACCCTTTATAGGAAGTTCATCATTTGAGAAAGTGATCATGTTTGCTTCGAAGATCTTGTTGGCAATATTTTCCAAGTGATTCACTGTAATCTTATCAGGAACATGTGCCTCATTCAAAATCTTCATCATGGCTTTGAGGTGCTCATGTGAATGTATCAATAAATACAAACGAGAGATCTAAGCCGGTGTTTTCCTTAGTTGCTCCACAATGGAATATTCTTGCACTTTCATCTTTTTCAAGAACTCTTCAGCCTCTTCTTCGGTGACCGGCTTCTTTACTGGAATTTGGCTATCCTTGAATGGCTTGGCCTTCCTCAATTCTTCTGGGGGAAAACACCTTCCAAAATGATTCAGTCCCCCAGTCTCATTGACTTCTTCCTCTACTTCTTTCTCGTTATATGTCGCTATCACTTTTTTGTAATTCCACGGGACAACCTTTGTATCAACCATTAGCAATTAGGTCACTGGATTAATAATAACAGGGGTGATATGAGCCCCTTTCATGACTACGACAGGCTTGCTCGGGATCCCTAGCACAACAACTTTAGGCTTTTCTTGACTTGATCCAATATCCTTCGGAAGCCCTTTCACGACCAACACAAGCGGCTTCATGTTGAGCATGCTTAGTTTCTTTGTCACCCCTTAAACTGTCAAGGGCATTTCTTTGGTAGAGTCTAGAGCCTTAACTGAACTACCTTCACTATCACGAATCATCATGACGGACTTGGAAGAAATATTGGACCACCAATCCTTACGAACTATTTCAATCATGTGTGTCTCTGCATGGGCTGGCAAAGGATTTTGGTTGATGTTTGGTGCATCCGGATCTGTACTACAATTTGATTTGTATCAATTAGCTCTTGTATTGCTCTTTTCAAATGCCAACACTTTTCTATATCGTGCCACGGGGCATCAGAACAATATGCGCACCTCAGAGAATAATCAAGGTTCTTTGGGGTGGATTTGGTATCTTCGCCTCAATCGGCCTCAACACATCCAATTTCCTCAACCTTTGAAACAAACTGGCGTAGGACTCTCCAAGAGGGGTGAAGGTTTCTTTCCGATGCTACTTTTCTCTCCTATACTCCAGCCTCGATCGAAAGTTCAGACCAGTAGGGTTTTGGTAGGGTTATAGGGGTGGATAAGGATTTTGTGGAGTTGGAGCACGCCATTGCGGGTAAGGAGGGGGTTGAGCATATGATTGTGCGTGATGAACATGCTATTGGGGTTTTCTGACTGAGTATTTAGGGTCTTGTGGTGGGAAATAATGTTGGGGTGGATTATATGGAGCTTGGGTGTAGGCTTGGGGTTGGGGTCGAGGCTGAGTGTACTGGTAAGGCGGGCCCCTTGGGCCACGCCATGGTCCACAGACAACCATAGCGACATCATCCTTCTTCTTCTTGCCTAACAAACTTCCTGTGCCATTCTGGATTGCCTGCGTGGTTGCTTTTATAGTGGGGTAGCTCATGATCTTGCTTGATTTGAGTCCCTCTTCCACCATTTATCCTATTTTTACCACATCGTTAAAAGTCTTACCTATGGCTGAGATCAAGTGGCCAAATTAAGTAGCCTCTAGGGCTTGAAGAAAGTACTTGACCAACTCGTCTTCTTCCATTGGAGGATTGACCCGGGAAGCTTTCTCTCCATCCGAACTCGTATTCCCTAAAGCTTTCATTGGGCTTCTTTTCTACCTTGGTTAGGGATAGGCGATCTGGGACAATGTCTATATTGTACTGAAAGTGCCGAGCAAAGGCCTGAGCCATATCGTCCCATGTATACCACCTGCTAGCATCTTGGTGGGTGTACCATTCCAGGGCCGCCCCACTCAAACTCTGACTGAAATAGGTCATCAACAATTCGTCCTTCCCACCAGCGCCTCTTATCTTACTACAATAACCTCTTAAATAGTCCACAGGATCTCCATGTCCATCATACAGATCAAACTTTGGCATCTTGAACCCGACGGGCAGTTGGACGTCAGGGAACAAGCACAAGTCCTTGTAAGCCACATTTACTTGGCTTCCTATCCCTTGCATGTTCCTCAAAGATTGCTCTAAACTCTTCACCTTCCTGAATATCTCATCTTGCTCCACGTTCTTAGCAGGCTTCTCGGTTTCAACAGGAGGCTCAAAGTGAGGGGCATAACAATAGGGATCCCGGACCTTGAAAGTTGGTTCTGGAGCATCAAGAACTTTGAACGCGGGTTCACTAGAAGATCCATTGAGGGTAGCTTGTGGAGGGGCTACAAAAACGGGAGTGGATGTTAGAGCGGGATATGATGTTGTTTTGGCTGGTGGAGCATGGAAAGGTAGGGACGAGGTAGTTTTGGTAAGGGGTAAAGTGTCACGCCCCAAAATTCGAGGAGCGCGACCGGCGCTCAATCGAGTAAACCCGACTGAGCAAGCCTGATAGGTTTCATACATACTACCCAATTTCGTCTTTGAATAAAGAGGAAATATACATCATTACTCAAATTCTATAAACAAGTCTTTAACGATTTCCATTTCATTTCCATTAGCAACTTCGTTCATAATTTTGAAGATATACAAGTTTTATACATCTTTTCCAAACATCATTATTTCTATTTTAATTCCAATACCCGACACTACCCATAACCTGTCTACGGAGCCTCTAAATACAACTGAAGAGTAATATGGAAATACCGGCAACAAGGCTCTGCCTATACCTCAAAATACAAAGTACATGATAAATAATGGTACAGGACCCCAAAATGAAGTGGGGCTCACCAAGTCGGCTGAAGGGAAGATGCGTCACTAGCTGCGTCCAACACTGCCTGCTATGGAACCACCTACATCTATTTCAAGATGTAGCGCCCCCGGAAAAAGGAACGTTAGTGTCGTCGAATAGCACTAGTATGTATAACTAAACACCATCTTAATAGAAGGAACTATCATAAAAGAGCAAAGAAATCTTAAACACCATTTCAAGAGAAAGAACTATCATACAAGAACAAAGAAATCATAAGTATTCAACCAAAGCTTTAAACAATCACTACATCATCAAATAAAAGGAATCACATAGCTTTCACATAATTTCCATAGATTTAGTTTGGGGCATTTAATACTGTTCATCATCATTCACAATACCACCGCTTCCTTGAGCGGAGTCCGATCACGGCCCGATCGGCTAAGCTGTCTTCGAAGATGTTACCTTTATTTCATTCTCACTTTCCAGTTTCAATTATCAACACATTACCACCATGTGTGTGTAACATGGCGTCCGATCACGGCCCGATCTGCTAAGCCGTCTTCCAAGACGTTACCCTTATTTTATTCTCACTTTCCAGTTTCAATTATCAATACATTACCACCATGTGAGTATAACATAGCGTCCGATCACGGTCCGATCGGCTAAGCCGTCTTACCGAGACGTTACCTCAATCACAATTTCTTTTCAATCTTTACTTCACATATATCAATTCATAGGCACTTAGGGCCACAATTATAACATCATACTTGGCACAAGGCCACATTTCATAACTCACGTTCCACATCACTTTCATTTTCAACATCAAACTTGCAATTTAAGATAATGGGCATACACAAGAGCAATTCAAGTTATTATGAGCATTGAGAGGAATTCTCATGATTCGGCATAATAATCACAATTTAAACTTGACTTGAAATCTAGGCAATTTAGCATATACTTCACATTCTTCACATATCCCCAATTTACCAAGAATAGCACATTGAACACATTGAACACATTGAGACACACCTTTCACATATATTCTTGTAATACCAAATCCTTTGAAATAACAAATACTACATAAATCAAATTTCGGACTTACAACATATGCGGGGACACCATAGGAGCTCAATTTCTAAGAAGAGGGAATTTTAGCCATACGTACCTTGTTTAAGCTTTCCATAAGTTACTACGACGTTCGGAAATTCTAGCAATCCCAATCTACTTTGAGACATAACAAAATTGAACACAAATTAGGAAAGTATTCATGGTTCAGCTCATTTGAGCATTTTATCAAACACTAGTTGAGCATCTTGATTTCAAATCTCTTTTACTAGATTTCCTTCATTCCCCAACCCAATCTTTACTTATTTATGTTCAAAAATCTTCCCACAAACCTAATTTGTACATGCATGTATACATAATACTATTACACCCAAGAATCATACCCGAATAACCCATCTCACAATCTCTACCACACTAACACAACCTAGGTTAGGCACCTATGGCTTCCAATCACAATCCCATGAGTTCTAACGTATATATCATACATAAATAATCACCACAGAGTAGTTAGAGATGATAGACATACCTCTGGTAATAAGAATCTTGAGAATCCCCACTTGTAGTGTTCTTGATCAATTTAGGGATTTGAATGGCAATCTATGGATTTTCAAGATCAATCCTTGTTAATATAAGTGTTTAGGAGTAGTATTCAACTCAAAATACTCCAAAAACATTACCTTGGATCATAGAAGGGAAGTATGGGACGGGTTCCCCTTGATAGAGCAAGTCCTACCTCAAAAAAATGACTTAGAGACTCTCCATACCCGGTCTTGGGGTATTTATAGGGCTGCTAGGTGCGCGACGCGGTCAAACTGCGCCCGGGACGCGGTGGCCGCGCTCGCGCCGCGTTCGGAGGCAGAAACACCCAGTTTTCCCGCGGTCGCGCCGCGGACGCGCGTCTGACACAGGTCCGGTAAAATGGTCATAACTTTCTGTATGCACCTCCAAATGACAAACGGTTTGATGATTTGGAAACTAGACTCAAAGAGCTTTAATTGGATAGGTTGTGCATCACACAAAACCTTATATAAATGGAGATTTGCTTGTCCAAAGTGAGGTCTTGTGCGTACTCATTTACAACTTTAGTCTATTATGAAATTTTCCAACTTGGCTTAGACTTAGGCCTCTCCTTAGACCCCAAATCACTTATAAATGACTTATACGCTTATTAACATATCCAATTGATACCCATTATATCATGAATCCTCATTTGCACACAAGATAAAATAATTAGTCTACCTTGGCACCACGAAACCTTAAATTACTTAGGAAAATTTTCTGGGGCTTTACATAAAGCCTGGTGCATGTTTAGGGGAAAGATCGACGGTAGTGGGAATCTGGGCTTGTGATAATGGTGGGATAGCGGCATGGTTTTCTATGTAGTTAGTAGGGAATGAGGGTGGAGAAATTCCCCTGATCCAGTCTTGATACATCTCTGCCATCTATTGTTTCAACCTTTGGACCTCTTCTTTCAACTCGGATTTTGATTCCATAATCTCCCTCGATGGGTCAACAACACCCGTGTCCAATTCTTTGCTAGCCATGACTGCCTTGCGCTTTGACTTAGTGTTGTATGGATGGATGACTTGCCAGATTGCCACAAACTAACCACCTTCCTGAGATTATAATAAAGATAACAGAGAAGAACAAAACAAAGCCAACATGTTAGCGTTAAGGCATTTATCAGATAATAATATCACGTTATGTGCAATGCACCTAGCAACAATTAACGGTTCTAAAATGACTTTGAGGGTCGCAAGGTCATATGGTATCATCCCAATATATGCTCACTTCAATGTTCACTTTTCTTTCTTTTCTAGCACTTCTTGGCTTACACCATCCTCTTTTCTCTCTTTCTTTGTGATTATCGCTCTTTTCTTACATCTCACAATTTCATCTTTTTTTCTTTTTCCTTTTAATTTTTAAAAATGATTCGTTCTAACCTGATGTAGGTTCCCTATGTATCATGTTCCACATGAATCAGACCAAGCATAATTCTAGAAATATGACAAACAAAATGAAATAGACTCAACAAACTCAACTAAACTATGATAGACTCTGACATTGCCTAAAGGACTCAGTACTACTGGACAAAACTAGAAAAATAAAAGACATTATAAAATGGAATCAAAACATATAAATAAAAAGCCTCCTCAAGCAGCTCCCGAATGCGATGGTCCTGGTTGGGATGGTTCTGATGAGGATCTAGAGGGCCCCATCAACCCTGTCGAATCTAAACTCTGTATTATACCCTGCAAGGACGCCTCAAAGCTAGGAACGAGAACCAAGGAATGTACACCTGCATTTGGAAGACTGGCTCCGGTGAGGTACTCACGGTGCTCTCTACCAACTCTGCCAACTGTGATCACAAAGATTGAAATATGGCTCGAACCCCGACCCTCTTGCTACGTGGGCCTCTTTTGCCTGGGTAAATCGGTCCATCAACTGTCTAAGATACGTCCGTGAGGTTGCCTCCTCATGAAATACTCCTCTAACACGTCGGGTCAATGGCCTTCTAACTCCCCGCTGAGTAGACTGTAACCATATGAAATACTCATGGGTATACCTAGGTGAATGCGGGTCATCTGCTAAAGTATCTCTGCCTATCTTTGTTGCATGACGCCAATAGGTCTGAATGTCGGCCTCCCTATGAGCCATAGTGTCAATCTCTCTAATGAAGTCACGAGAATCAGGGATGAAGGGGGCCTCTTGTCGCCTTCCTAACTGACGCATCACTCTAGCAGGGGTGTATGGAGTAGTAAACCAAAGTCCAATCAATACCAAGAAATCTTGCATGTGGGATCTTGATAAGATCACTCCCAAATCAATCTAAAGGTATGACCACAATATCTTCTCTCCAGTCAAAGATCCAAGTAATCAACCCAACCCTGAACTCCGAGTAATAAGGCAAATTTATCGAACATCATCCTATGCTCGATACACTTCACTCGATCTCTCAAGCGCCGATTAATCACATCTTTTTCAAATAGAGTGGCAGGATAAAGAGGTTCTTTCAACCACAGCTACAACAACAAGTTGCTACCCTTAAAGAACCTTTTGCCTTCTTGAATCCTGGTCAATGCACGGTAAATTTCTACCAAAATTGTTGGAGCCAGGGTGACCTTACTACCGTGTTTATCATGGAAAAGTGCGAAGGCTATTGACCCTATGCGCGTGCTAATGTGTCTAACCTCCAAAGGGAATACTAAGAGACCCAACAATGCAATAGCAAAGACCATAGAATGCCTCTTCCTCCAAGAATCATATGATATGGAAAACTCATCTATGAAGGTCTCATACCCAGTAGGATGAGCAAACCTCTCAAACAAAAAGTCCAAAGGCACCCAAGATTGATCCAGACATCCCATATGACTACCTAAATCCATCCCTATGATCTTAAGGAACTTTGTGCTTGAATGAGCCCTTGTGTAAATCAACTCCTTGTCTATATATGGAAGACGGGTCAACCCGACTATCTCAGCTAAGGTGGGTGTTATCTCAAGATCCCCAAACTTAAATACCATCCCCTGGTTGTCCCAAAATGTCAACATTGCCTATACAAGGTCGGGCTGGGGGGTAATGTCCATCAAAGAAATAAGAGTCCATAATTTATCCATCATGTCATGTTGCTCAAGTAACGTGAATATGTTTCACCATTTTACTAGCCTCCCGGGGACTTTGACCACCATCGACACTCTAGCTTTGGTAAGTGGATCCATACCTATTGAAAGGAATAAGTCCAAATAGAGTTAGAGACTCAAGACACTATATGATATTGAGATTTCCTATTGGACACACGCAAAACATGATTGAGGCTATTGTTGAAACATGACCTACATGGCCGAAGGTGACTAGAAGTGCAGACTCAATTGGGATGACCTCATGAGTGGCTAGACACGCAAATTCAGCGGGGATGGACCTTAAAGTAATACAACACCTAGTTGTAGACTCAAGACTCTAAAGCATGGGTCACTGAACTACTTTTGCGAAAATGACCCTATTTTGCAAGAACAACCGATGTGGGCCAAAACTGGCTAGACATGCAAATTCAATAAAGACGGACCTTAAAGTTAGGAGGCAGATGATTGTGAATTCAAGGCTCTCCAGACACAGTTCAACAAACCACTTTGCAAAAATAGCCCTATTTTGCAAAACGACCGATGTGGCCAAAAGTGGCTAGACATGCAAGATATGGCTACAACCCCCGAAGCCAAGAACTTAAAACTCACTAGGAAGACCAGACCCTATGTGGGCTGCCTACGTATTCCGCCCCGAAAGACGAGAATCAGGTATGCCTAGTTCGAGAAAATTGGATATGGGATAGAATTTGAAAAAAAACTGATTTGGAGAATCATTTTTTTTTTTGAAAAATGATGGAAAATGTAAAATCTTTTTGGATTTTCTTTTTCTCTTTTTTTTTTTAATTTTTTGGGAAAACCGTGAAAGAATAATGTGAATGGACCCTACTTGCTTCGTTATATACTTCACCCCTCTTTTCTCTCTCATTGGTCCGCCAAATGATCCATTTACCCTGAATGCAGCATGTAACACATAGAGATGATTAAATGTCTTTTTGAGCCACGGTCCCGTTTTGACATAATTTGAATAGGCCTCCTACAATAGGACACGGTGCCGTGGATCGAGCCCTGCTAGGTCTAAATGACATGATGCAAATAAGTATGATATAAAGGCAGACCTACCTTTGGGGTTCACTAGACAAGGCAATTTGGGACGACACAAGGTCGATGGCGGCTACTCTAGCTATCTGTCCACTCCATGCTCCCACGCCACCAACTAAAGACACGATTGACTTACAAAAGGGGCGTGTACGCTCAAACGTACTCCGGAAGACTTGTTGCAGAAATAAGACGCATGGTTATGCTAATGATAATAGTTATAAAACAATAAACACATAAAGGGAAAATTGTAAACACATAAACAACTAGCAAATAATAAAGTAAAATAAAATAAAAGCAAACAAAGTAAATAAAGAACAAAAATACCTCAACAGAATATTCTAGAAAGCCAACTAGATCAAAGTATCAGCTCGAACCTGCAAACTCCCCAGCTGAGTTGCCAAAGCCGTCACACCCTTTTTTCACCTCTTTAACCCCTCTTAAAATAAATAAAAAGATTTGTAAAGTTCAAAAGGGTTTTCAATTTGAAAAGTGACAAAAGTTGTGTTTCAAAAGATTTTTTCAGAGCGCCACCCGACATTTGGTTTCGGTGTGCTAGGTCACCGTTCAAAAATACTTTTTTCTTTCAAAACACGTTTGACTCTAAAACATAGTCTGCACCAGAAATTTCGATAAAGGGGGTTCATTTGACTCGGGGAAGGTGTTAGGCATTCCCCGAGCCCCGTAACTAGTACGGTTGCATACTTGATCTAATTGGCTTTAAAGAACACTCAAACTAAGTCAAATACACACACAAAAAAATAACATGCAAGAGGCTCGAGGTCGTCCCCTCCTAACTAAAAGAAAAGAAAAATAAAATAAGAAGAAAATACTAAAAGTTTGTACTATGCTCACTCCATGATATCTGTGACCGCCTCCGATTACATTTACTTCGGGGCATTCCCCTGGTAAAAATATTTACAAAATTTACGGGAATTCCCCTGATTATAAACTAAAGGGGACGACCTCTCGCCTTGAACAAAATAAAAGGAAAAATCTAAAGTTGCCTATGATAAGTGGGGATTTTGACTACTTATTAGCGGCTTTTAGCTTTCGTTTTAGTCCAAAAGCATTTAGTTGTGTTCCCAAAAACTAATGAATATGCTTAATTGCAGGAGTATTGGAACATAAGCTACTAAGATGAAATCCAACTCAAGAAGAAGTGATCTGAACTCAAGGACAAAAACAGGCATAGAAGCTCAAAGTACGGACCGCAGATTTCCATCTGCGGCCGCAGATTGTGAAGACAAATTTGTTAGAGGACAAGTGCAAAGTGCGGTCCGTACATGAAATATGCGGCCGCAGAAGCTAAGCAAGAGCAGAAGTTGAGAGATTTCTCATTTCTAGTTCAAAGGATGTGCGGCCGCAGTTGCATTTGTGCGGTCTGCAGAAGAGCCATGTGGGGCCGCACTCAGAAATATGCGGAGCAGAAAATGAGAGATGCCGCTGCGGTTCAGAATTTTGTGGCTGCAAGATCCAAGTCCTGTTAAGCTGAAGCAAAGTGCGGACCACAGGCCGCAGAACCTCCGAAAGGGCATTTTTGTCCGAAAATTCTAGCTTTGTATAAATAGAATAGTTTCACCTTTTTAGGTCAAGTTTTTAATATAAAAAGTGTTGTAGCCGTTTCTCTTTGATTCTTTAGGCAACTTTAGCTTATTATGGTGATTTAACATTGGATTTCTATATTTTAATCTTTCAATATGAGTTTTATTATCTCTTCTTCTTTATTTTCTACTACACCCACTATGAGTAGCTAGAATTTTACTAGGGTTGTGACCTAACCCTAGTGTAAAAACCTTATGCGTGATTAATTTTATGCTTGGTATGAATGAGTGTTTGTTACTTAGCTAGGTTCATGCTTTAATTGTGGAATTAATGGCGTTAAACATTGATTCATGCCTATTTAACTTAGTCTCTTCTTGAGAAAGAGAGACCTAGTCTTGATTAACTTAGCTAACAAGGAATTGGGTCAATTGAGAGATTGATTAACCCGGGCATATGGCTATTCTTGGAGGTGGGATTCTAGCATTCAAACAAGAGCCCAATGAGCCGTTGCATGAAATATAGGAGAGGTACCGAATAATGGTGAAAGAATGCCCAAAATAATGACATGACAGAGGCTATGATTCAACAAAACTTCTATCGGGGGATCAATACTACCAATCAATGCGTGGTCAACCAACTTGCCGATGGAAATTTCATGACAATGCTGTATACGGAAGCTTGTGAGATTTTTGATGAAATGGCAGATACTTCATCGGCATGGCAAAGTAGAGAAAAATTTCCTCAAGGTGATCCAAACGTGATTCACCTACATAAAGAATTGCATGATCATGGGCAAGCCATTGCCGAGTTGACCACCATAATGAATCAATTAGCCAAGGCTCAGCTTTAACAAGTGCAAAGTCCTAAGCAAGTCAATGCAATGGAGGAAGTTAGTATGATGGTGAACAAGAGAAGGCAAAAGGGTCCACAGGTGCAAAACCATGTGGAGAATTATGTGCAAGAAGATAGTGAGGTTGATCAAGATGAATCTTACAATTAACAAGAAGAGGAAGTGAAATATGTGAACAACTTTCAAGGGCAAAGAAACAACTCTCAAGGTCCGAATAAAAAACAATGGCGACCTCAAGGTAATCAAGGTAATTGGAATTCTAATAACCAAGGTAATTGGAGTGGTGGCAACAATCAAGGGAATTGGTATAATAAAAAACGACAATCAAGGAAATTGGAGTGATGGAAATAACCAAGGCAATTGGAGTGGCAACAACCAAGGATATTGGGGAGGCAACAACCAAGGGGGGTAGAACAATAACCAAGGCAATCGGGGGTCGGACTTTCAAAGGCCGCCGATGTATCTACAATCAAGCAACCCACTTCCTTATCCTTCTCATGGTCCAAGTTCTTCCAACAATGAGATGGGACGAATTGAGAATATGTTCAAAAAAATGATGGAGAAAAATGCCCTCCGATGCCAAACTAGCCTCACACAACAGATCAATTCGTAACTTGAAAGTTCAATTGGGGCAATTCTCTCAAGCTTTAAGCACTCGTCCTAAGGGGGCACTACCAAGTGACACGATGGTGAACCCAAAGGGTGGAAACAATACGGGACATGCCATGACCATTACTTCAAGGAGTGGAAAAGGTGGGGATGCACCTACCTCAAGTCAAAGGAAACTTGTGGATGATGAGCAAGTGGTACAGGAAGATGAGATCCTGAACAATGTGGTGCAAGAAAATGATGAAATGTGGATTGATATTGATGACAATGTGGAGGAAACTCAATAGGAAGTGAACCCATCTAGGGAGCACATTGTTGACATACCGGAATCGGTAGTGCAAAAGGCTAAGGCGCCAATGTCTAGGCCTCCTCCTCCATATCCTCAAAGGCTTGCCAAGCAAAATGGCGAGAATCAATATAAAAAGTTCATTGACATGGTAAAGAGTCTATCTATCAATGTGCCATTGGTTAAAGCTTTGGAGAAAGTTCCCGGTTATGAAAAGTTTATGAAGGATTTGGTGACAAAGAAGCGGTCGATGAATTATGAAACTATAAAGATGACTCATCAAGCGAGGGCAATTGTGCATTCAATGGCTCCTAAATTGGAAGATCCAAGAACTTTCACAATTCCTTGTACCATTGGAAGTGACGAATTTGCTAAAGCTCTTTGTGATCTTGGGGCAAGTATCAATTTGATACCCTATTCGGTTTTCAAGACTTTAGGAATTGGGCAACCAAAACCCACATCTATGAGATTACAAATGGCCGATCCTACCATGAAGAGACCGCTGGGAGTAGTTGCTGACGTGTTGGTTCGTGTCGATAAATTCATTCTACCGGCGGATTTTGTCATTCTTGATTGTGAGGTTGACTATGAGGTGCCGATTATTCTTGGGAGACCTTTCCTTTCTATGGGGAAGGCCCTAGTTGATGTTGAAGCTGGAGAACTTACCTTCCGTGTTGGTGATGAAAAAGTGGTTTTCCATGTGTGTAAGTCTATGAGGCAACCCAATAGCAATGAGGTGTGCTCTTTCGTGGACTTGGTGACCGATGTGATTGTGGATTAAACAAGCGTTGTGATGAATGTTGATGATACATTGGAGGTCGTATTGCTCAACTGTGATGATGAAGAGATGGAGGGTTACGTGGAATGTGTGAACTCTTTGCATGGAATGTGGTTGTACACTTATGAGCCCCGCAAATTGTCCTTGGGTCTTGAAAATAGAATAACTCCTCCAACAAAGCCTTCAATTGAGGAGCCTTCTATCTTGGAGTTGAAGCCATTGCCTCCACATCTTCGGTATGAATTTCTTGGCCCTTCTTCTACTTTACCGGTTATTCTTTCCTCTTGTTTGACTAACGTGCTGGTAGATTCTACATTGGCGGTGCTACAAAAGAGGAAGAAGGTTATTGGATGGACATTGGCGGATGTTCGGGGGATAAGCCCTGCATTTTGCATGAACAAGATTAACTTGGAGGAAGGTGCCAAACCATCTATTGAACATCAAAGGAGACTAAACGAGGCCATGCAAGAGGTTGTCAAAAAGGAGATCATCAAGTGGTTGGATGTTGGGGTTGTTTACTCCATTTCTGATAATTCATGGACTTCCCCAATTCAATGTGTCCCAAAGAAGGGAGTCATGAATGTGGTCACGTATGATAAGAATTAGTTGATTCCTACAAGAACGGTGACCTGGTGGAGAATGTGTATGGACTATCGTAAGCTCAACAAAGCCACAAGAAAGGATCATTTCCCACTTCCCTTCCTAGACCAAATGCTTGATAGATTGGCCGGCCGTGCTTTCTATTGTTTCCTTGATGGGTCAAATTCTTATTGCTCCGGAGGATCAAGAGAAAACTGCTTTCACATGTCCTTACGGTACTCTCTCCTTCTCACGGATGCCATTTAGATTGTGTATGGCACCAGCGGCTTTCCAAAGGTGTATGATGGAGATCTTCATGGACATGGTGGAGGATTATCTTGAAGTCTTCGTGGTTAAATTTTTGGTGGTCGGGAATTCTTTTGATGATTGTCTAGAAAACTTGGATAAGTGCTGGAAAGATGTGAAGAAACAAACTTGGTGCTCAATCGGGAGAAATGTCATTTCATGGTTGAGAAAGGCATTGTCCTTGGCCACAAATTTCAAAGAATGGAATTGAAGTCGACAAGGAAAAGATTGAGGTAATTTCTAAACTTCCACCTCCAACTTCAGTGAAAGGCGTGCAGAGTTTCTCAGGCCACGCAGGATTTACAGGCGTTTCATCAAGGACTTCGCTAAAGGGGTAAACCCTTGTGCAAGCTTTTGGAGAAAGATACTAAGTTTCATTTCAATGATGATTGCAGAGAGCCTTTGAATTTCTAAAGCTCAAGTTGACTACTACTCCCATCATCACCGTTCCAAATTGGAGTATTCCTTTTGAGCTCATGTGCGATACAACTGATGTAGCGGTAGGGGCTGTTTTGGGGCAACACATCAACAAGATTTTTCATCCGGTTTATTATGCAAGTAAGGCCATGAATTGTGTCCAAGTCAACTACACTCTTACTGAGAAAGAGCTCCTTGCGATTGTGTTTTGTATTGTTAAGTTCCGCCCGTACTTGATGGGCGCAAAAGTCATTGTTCATACAGATCATGCAGCACTTCATTATCTTATGAGCAAGAAAGATTCCAAATCCCGGTTGATGAGATGGGTACTTCTGTTGCAAGAGTTTGATATAGACATCCAAGATCGGAAAGGAAGTGAAAACCAAGTGGCAGACCACTTGTCTCGTTTGGAGGAGGAGGGGAGGCCGCATGATGGCCTTGAAATCAGTGACTCTGTCCTCGATGAGCAACTCTTGTCTATTTCAATGAAAGAGGTGCCATGGTTCGCGAATCTAGAAAATTATCTTGTGAGTGTTATCATCCCGGATGAGTTCTCTTCAAACCAAAGGAAGAAGATCAAATGGGATTGTCAAGACTGTTATTGGGATGAACCGTACCTTTTCCAGATTTGTACGGATGGAGTGATTAGAAGATGCGTATCGGAGGAGGAACAATGTGAAATTCTTGGGGCTTGTCATCTTCGCCATATAGTGGTCACCATGGTGAAGCAAGAACGGCGGCCAACGTGTTAAGTTGCGGTTTCTATTAGCCCACTCTTTACATGGATGCAAGTGATCTCGTCAAGCGTTATGATGAATGTCAAAGGGCCGGTGGAATATCAAAGAAAAATGAAATGTCCCTCACCACCATTTTGGATATTGATATTTTCGATGTGTCGGGTATTGACTTCATGGGTCCTTTTGTGAGTTCTTGCGGAAACACCTACATCTTGGTCACGGTTGATTACGTGTCCAACTGGGTTGAGGCCGTTGCTTTACCCGACAATGAAGCGAGAAGTGTGGTGGCATTTTTGAAGAAGAATCTTTTTACAAGATTTGGCACTCCAAGTGCTATCATAAGTGATGGGGGATCACATTTTTGCAAAAAAGATTTTGACACCTTACTCACCAGATATGGTGTCACTCATAATGTCACGACTCCCTATCATCCACAAGCAAGCGGTCAAGTGGATGTCTCCAACCGGGAGATAAAGAATATTTTGTCCAAAACAGTGAATGCTAACCAGACGGATTGGTCCAAGAAACTAGATGATGCTTTATGGGCTTATAGGACGGCATACAAAACACCTATCGGAATGTCTCCATACCGGTTGGTGTTCAGAAAGGCTTGTCATCTTCCGGTGGAACTTGAGCATAAAGACATGTGGGCTTTAAACAAGTTGAATCTTGAGTGGGATGTCGCCGCCAACTTAAGGGTGGCCCAATTGAATGAGTTGGATGAGTTCCGATACCATGCATACAGAAGTTCGTCCTTATACAAAGAGAAGATAATATACCTCCATGGCAAGTACATTCGGAACAAAGAGTTTAATGAAGGTGATCTTGTGTTGTTGTTCAATTCTGCGTTACGGATGTTTCTCGGAAAGTTAATATCTAAATGGAGTGGCCCGTTTGAGGTTGAGTGTGACACCCTTTGGTGCATTGGACTTGCAGAATAAAAATGTTAAGGTGTTTAGAGTCAATGGTCACCGGGTGAAGCATTATCGGAAAAGTAGGTGATGGCCATGTTGTGGCAGTAATTCATTTCAAGTGATGGTAATTTGTGTCGTGCCGCGACGTTATATTATGCGCTTCTTGGGAGGCAAATCATGTTTCTTTTCCTTCTTCTTTAGATAGGTCTTATTTTGTGCTAACTGGTTTTGAAGTGTGTTGTAGGAATGATTGTGCTTTACAGGGACTGTGCTCAGAAAAATTGGCTAAGTGTGGAAAAAGTGCGGACCGTACATGTATTGTGCGAACCGCACAATTATGACCGCCACAACAGAAGGGATCTGCGGCCGCACAATTATTGTGTGGACCGCACAACTTGAGATGAAAAATTGCACACTCTCTGAAGTTTGCTTGTCATAGAAATTTCTGAAGTGCGGCCGCACAAGGAAATTTGCGGTCTGTAGCAGAATCTGCGGTCGACAAGGAATACTGCGAACCGCAGATCTTCAAAGGGTAGATGCACAACAGGTAACAGAGTGCGGATCGCAGAAAGAATTATGCGATCGTACTCGTCTCTTGAAACCTTAGCCCAACCCGTTAAGTATAAATAGGCCATGCTACTGCTTAACGTTTACACTCTCTGAGAAATTAAAACACAAGCTAAAATCTTGCACCACTGATTCACTCATCTGCCACATAATTCAACATCTTTGATCCTTCCTTAACTCCACTTTATCACTGATACGTTCAAATCATCTTTAGAATTTTTTAATTTTGTTAATTTAGTTTATAATTTGTTAAGTTAGTTTTAGATCATTTGTCAAATTCATAACCATGTGGGCTATAGATTGTATGGGTAACTTCTTAGTTGCTATTAGGGGGAATGGGTATTTGCTTATCACGACTAATTGATACTACCATGTCCAATTTGTGCGTAAAATAGAAACCCTAAGAATTCTGCCCGATGAATTTTGAAATGTGCAGCCGCACAAGGAATTGTGTGGTCCGCAAATGTGTAGGTTAGGGCATTTAGTATAGCAAGATTGTGCGGACCGCACTTGAAATTGTGCGGTCTGCAGAAATTCAACCGCGGCCGCAGAAAAGTATGTGTGGCCATAGATCAAGGCATTCTCTGTCTTTAGAGAGTTTCCACTTTTGAGGTATCCATTGTACGGTCGCACTCAAAATTGTGCGGACCACACTCAAAATTGTGTGAACCGCAAAATCATCACTGCAGTCGCATATTCAAATTGTGCGGCTTGCACAACCCCATCTGCGGCCGCACTTGTAATTGTGTGGACCACACTTCCCACTCTGCAACATACTTTGTTCTGCAATTGTCTGCTACTCTGTACTAGAACTAAAACTGACTCTTGTTGCTGTATATTGCAGAAAATGGTTAGGTCACGTGGTCGTGGCGATACATCGAAGGGGAGGGGTGAACCCTCCCGAGGCCGAGGCAGGAGCACCTTACCACTCCCCTTACAAAGAGCTATATCCAAAAAGGCGACAGCTGGGAGAGGTAGAGCTGAGCCCGCTGAATCAAGTTCATATGTCCCGTCTAGGGAAGCATTGGAGGGTGTGCAAGAGCATCCTGATGCTTAATCATAGCCACAACAACTTCAGGGGAGATTTCAGCTCTAAGATGAGCCTTCTACCTCAAAGAACACTTCCGAAGGTTTGGAAGGTGACAGTCAGGATTCAGGACCCTTATCTACACATAACCCCGACGCACCAGCTACTACAATCGATGAGGATGATATCCCGGATGATGGCCGAGGGGGTGATACCAGAGTTGATAACCTTGAGAGGTCGAAGAAGAAGGAAGTTTGGGAAGATAGGTTCGTTAGACTAACTAAATTCAATAGATTCCGAGAGTGGTGGTCGTCGAGATCACTCACTCTTGAGCGTAAGTTTTTATTGAAAGATCTGGATAGATATAACCCGGTGGTGTCGAGACAATTCCGGGAGCAGAAAGGGTGGATATGGTTCACTCAAAGTGTGGTGGATGCCAAAGAGCACCTAGTTCGGGAATTTTACGCTAATGTGGCGCATATCAAGAAGGGGAACAAGGTGACAAGTGAGGTTCGATCAGAGCACCCTGAATGCATATTTAGGGTTTGAGGATGTGGTGCATGTACTATACGTGGAGAAGTTCGCACTGGGTGATGCAGCTCACCCATGTCTAGATGGTATTCTGGCAGCTCTGGGACCACCACTACCATGGATCATAGCAGGGGTTCCTATTCAGTGGAACACCCTCAACTTTGAGGCAAAAAGGTGGAAAACATTTGTGTGTAGCAGACTAGACCCATGCCAAAGTGAAACCAATCGCCCAATCCCCCGGGTAGTGCTAGTTTCTTCTATCATGGCCGAGTACCCAATCAGTGTGGGTGTCGTGATGTCGGCCAATATGTCTCTAGTTGGAAGGCAAGGTGACAGCTCCTGCCCGTATCCCAACACTATCACAGAGTACCTTACGGATGTGGTGGTGGAGTCGAAGAGCTTTGACACAAATGTTTGAGTAAAGCAGCCCTTCACTTGGTATTCTCTGAAGCACCCTAGGAACCTGAGGAATAAAGGTTAGCCAACTACTACCATAGGCCAGTCTGATGAGCCTTCGGTGGTAGCTGCAGATTCAGCTAACATGCCTTCCACTACAACAGGTCCTTCTACTAGTACAGCTGACATGCCTCTACCTCCATCTTCAGGGCTTTCAGCATTAGTTCCCTCTACTTCTACTTTGAGGCTGCTGCCTATGCTTGCTTAACCACTTTCTGCGCTGCGAGTCTCCCAAACACTAGCCAACCTCAACAACTGGATGCAGACAACTACTGCAAAACTGTCTAACTTATCCAGTGTTGTTGCGGCACAGGCATCTACCCTGGCACCCCAGATTCCTCCGATAGTGGACGACACATTGAAGAAGATTTTGGAGAACTAGAAGACCATTATGGAAACTTTGGTGGCACATGGAGGAGTAATAGAGGAGCTTGGGAAGCAGTTAAAGAAGATGTGGAAATCCCAGGTTTCCAAGAAATCAGTTGACAGGTTGAGGAGAGAGGTGACTAGGATAGTAGCAGGTGGTGACCTTCCGTTTGATACGCTGATGGAGACAGCTCCAGCAGCACCATTAGCTCAGTAGCACCAGCTGGCCAGTCTAAAGAGCCAGACCTTGCAGGCGACGCTGACGAGGCAGCGCGCCAGATGTTCGCCAACCTAGCTACTCCCAGAGCCGAGGATGATGAGATCCGGTTGGAGGAGCCTGAGGGCGGTGGTGCTGCTATGGACACAGAGATGTCCAAGGCCATATAGGAAGTCCTCTTTACTCTTACCCTTCCTTATTCTTATTTTGTTAAACATTGGGGACAATGCATATTTTTATTCGGGGGAGGGGGGTGGAGTTTATTTGATATCTGGATGATTTGACACTTGGTTTGTAATAACTGATAACATTTTTCTTTTTCCCAAATTTATGTATATATTCTTCTCTCCCTATCTATTGATGTATATATTTTCTATCTTCCTCTCTCATTTTGTATATTCATATATGCTTTCAGTAGCTTGTTTTATAGCTTCTTTATTTTATTTTCTTAGTAGTCAATGTTTAATTTAATAGGTTCTTTTTTACTCTAATAGTTTCATTTTAATCCAGTAGTTTCTTTACATGTTTAAGTGGACAATAAGCCTTTGATTTTCTTAATGTCACGGTTCTTTCCAAAGGTAGTTTTTGTGTGAACCGGGTGACTCTTCCCAACGATGGATGGCATGACAACCTTCTTAAGGGTTTGAGTCTGTTTTTGATGTTTAGGTAAGAATAGTAGTAATAAAGAATAAAAAGATCTAATTGAGTCAGACTCGAAGAGTCAAACATGCTTCACTTGGTACCAACACACTTAACTACGTTCTTATTATTAAAAAGAAGTTCTTGGAAAAAAATAGCTCTAGTTAGTGACTTTCTGACTCTTGTGTTGACTTAAGCAATCATCGAGTGGTTTAGTCGAATCATTAGTGATTTTTAATGTTGAATATGGTTTTTGTGGGCCCTCGACTCTATCCTCTTTAACAATCCAGTTGTGTAAGAGGTGAGATGTTTTTGTTGCACGTCCAAGTTCCTGTGCGAATGGTCTAGAACTTGCCCCGGATGTGTTTCTAGGCAAAATTTTAAGTCTTGCTTGGCTTGAGAATTGATTGTATGTAGGCTCTCCTTGACCCTAGAAATTTTCATATCCCACCAATGTTGTTTTCCCTAGTCAACCCATTTGAGCCTAAAACCTTTCTCATTTGATAATAATGTTACAAGCCTTTACCTGTTTTGTAGTGACCCTCTCTTGGCACCCGAGATTTTCTTAACACTCTTGAGAAATAATTGGCTAAAACATATGTTTGGGGGAGTGACGAGGAGTTTGAAAAGGTAACAAGGCACAAGAAGAGAAAAGAAATAAAGAAAAGGAAAGGCAAGAAAAAGAAATGTGACGACCCAAAACCAAACCCGTCGTGATGGCACCTATCGTGGTACTAGGCAAACCGACATTTTCAAAAAACTCCGATTTTTAAAAAAGATAAACCAAAAGATTTTTCATAACAGGGTTTTCATAAAAATAGGAGTTAAACTCAAAATACAATGCAGAAAGATAGCCCCAAACATCGGGGTGTCAGCAAGTCATGAGAAACTAGACCTCCAGTCTAAGAAACAGTGATTACAATAGTCTGTGTCTAAAGGTCAATACAGAAAAATAAAAATAGCAAAGAAGGAGAAAAAGGACTACGGATGCCGGCATCTACCTCGTAAATCCCCGGTAATCGACCACGCACAAGCTCAATGTCCTCCGTGACCGGACAGACGTGGATCTGCACACAAGGTGCAAAGAGTAACGTGAGTACTTCCAACTCAGTAAGCAACGGAAACAAATAAGGAACTGAGAAGCAGTGATAAGCTATACAAGTATAGCTCATTCTAGTAATCTTAGTAAAGAATAGACTTGCTTTCAAATCCGGCTGTTTAAATAAAGTCAATTTTATACAGTTTCAAGTTCAAGTAGACCAGATATAAAATCTTCCAAGAATTTCACAGCAATGATAGATATCTACTAAGTACATTAACTGATGAAAGCAAGTACGGCCTCTCAGGGCAACAATCACACAAAACTCATCTCAACAGCTCAATCACTCGGCTTTGAGCCCTCAGTGCTCACACTCAATAGGTACATGCGCTCACTAGGGGGTGTGCAGACTTCGGAGGGGCTCCTACAGTCCAAGATCTGTGATCCGCACGGACAACTCACGTGCTATAATATCAAATCAAGATCCGCAAAGACAACTGACATACTGCACCGATAACTCATGTGCTATAATATCAAATCAAGATCCGCGCGGACAACTCACGTGCTATGGTACCAAGATCTCACCTTCAGGCCCATGGCCTCACTCAGTCATCAACCTCCCTAGTCTCTTGGGCTATCATAAATCATATAAACCAACTCAAACAGAGATAGGAACAAGTATCAACAAGAAATAAGAAGAGATAGAGGTATAGTACACAAGTAAAATCATGACTGAGTACAAGAGAAAAAAATAGCAGCTAATTCAACAAGTACACGACCCTAACGGGTCTCAACAGTGATATCATATGTCCTAAGCATGACTTCTAACATGAATTTCAATTAAATCTCCATTAAATAGAGGAATTACGTAGTTAACAGTAAGCTATTCACCATTACGGTCTCACGAGACAGACCAAGTCATAATCCCTTCAGTGCACGCCCACACGCCCGTCACCTAGCATGTGCATCACCTCCAAAAAATCATACGACACCAAAATCCGGGGTTTCATACCCTCAAGACCAAATTTATAACTGTTACTTACCTCAATCCGAGCGGAACTTTACTCCAAAATCCCCTTGCCTCACGAGTCGGCCTCAGAATGTCCCGAATCTAGCCACAAGCAGTACAATAAAACTAATATAGGCTAAAGGGATCAATTCCACTAGAAATCTACTAAATTATACCCAAAAATCCAAAACTGGCTCAACCCGGCCCCTGGGGCCACGTCTCGTAATCCGACAAAAGTCACGACACCCGAAAGAGCATTCACTCACGAGTCTAACCATACTTAATTTACTCAAATCCAATAACAATATCCCATTCAAAACCTCAAAATTCCATCTCAAGAACACTTCCCTTTTTCCCCTAATTTTCACCCCAAATCACAAATTGGACGATGAAATTAAAGACATAATCATGGGATTAGCCAAAACCAAGTAAGAATCACATACCCCCAATGTTTTTCCTTGAAAAATCTCTCAAGAATCGCCTCTTCCCCAAGCTCCAATTCGTCAAAAATTGAAAATGGGCTGAAGTCCCCTTATTTTATAACTTAAACTTCTTGTCCAGGCTGCCCTCAGTTGCTACCCTCGATTCTGCCCTCTCAATTCTGCCCTCTCGATTCTACCCTCGATTCTGCCCTCGATCATGGCCTCGATCATGACCTCGATCATGGCCTCGATTTTGGCAGATGAAGGAAACTAGAAGAATCACACCAGCAAATATTAACTATCAACCAAAGTCCAAAAATGATCCGTTAACCACCCGAAACTCACCCGAGGCTCTCGGACCTCAACCAAACATACTAACAAGTCCCAAGACATCATACAAATTTAGTCGAATCCTCAAATCACCTCAAACAACATAAAAACATGAATTACCACGGATTCAAGCCTAATCAACTTCGAAATTTCCAAATTCTACAAACGACGTCAAAACATATCAAATCACATCCGATTGACCTCAATTTTTGCGCACAAGTCATAAATGACACCAAGAACCTACTCCAACTTCCGAAAATCCAATCCAACCCCGAAATCAAAAAGTCCACTCCCGATCAAACTTTCTAAAATCCCAACTTTCGGCATTTCAAGCCTAATTCTACTACGGACCTCAAAACACATTCCGGACGCGCTCCTAAGTCCAAAATCACCTAACAGTGCTAACGGGCCCATCAAAATTCAAATTCAAGGTCGTTTAAACAGAAGTCAACATTCGGTTAACTTTTCTAACTTAAGCTTTCAAATAAGAGATTAAGTGTCTCAATTCACTCAAAAAACTCTCAAGACCCGAGCCAACCAATCCGGTAAGACATAATACAGCTCAAGAACACAAAAGAAGTAGAAAATAGGGGGAACGGGGCTACAACTCTCGAAATGACTGGCCGGGTCGTTACATTCTCTCCCACTTAAACATACGTTCGTCCTCAAACATGCTAAGAACTACCCTGGAGTTGTCCAAAATCACTGTTTAATACCTCGTGCACCTAGACGTGCTACCACAACCCATTTGAGCACATTAGCTCGAGCTAGTCTGAAACTCCTCCCTTTTATTTAGTCAAATAAGCTATAGAGCCAATTTCCTGCATCCGAAATTCTCTACCAGACGTGTTTCCAACATACGAACTCCGTATCAATCACTACACGATGTACCGATACGTGATTGTGTACTCTTACTGAATCCACACCATGCACCACATTATTCGCATGAGCATAACAACATCCTCTGACCATAATAGATGAAATCCCACAAATCTGATGCCCACAACACACCCCATGACGCATATAAGTCATGTTTCGACTCTCGCAATACTGCCACGATAGAAGAGATGTGTAGAAACTCATAACTACCTGCTGAATCACAATTCATGGTGTATCTCCTCCCGACAAGAACCATTACCTCATTCGGGGCTGAATATCGATACTCTTTAATGTGCCTTATATAAATCTGTTCGCACTTATGCATGTCCAATAATATCGTCTCACCCGATACAAGTTGCTCAGGCAATAAGCCACCTCAAACTCTAGCAAAAGTCTCATAGGATGCCACAATGTGCCAACAAGCTACAAACTCGAATGTGATACTAGAGGAAAAATGAACTCTGGAAAAGAACTACTCAACCCACGTAACAATTAAACAACCACTAAGATATTATGAATCTTCCTCAAAAAATGAGAAATAACACACACAAGAATAGATATGGAGAACTGTGCTCAACATCACACTGTTGTGGTATTCAACCCGATCCAACCATTATACCCGTGGCGGCGTGCCATCTGATCGAAACAATGTACCTGTGGCGGCGTGCCACCCTATCCACACCTAATAATCTATAAGGAAATACTTACTGAGCTAAAATTCTCATACCTACAAAATACCCAAATATCAACCACAAGCACGCGAAGTGCATAATACAAATCCTTGGGAGACGGTTAGCGACATACGCTACGAAACTCAAGCACAACTAAGGTTCAATAAATGAACTGTATCTTGAGAGCCATCCTGCTCTCACGACACCACAAATTACAGGGGATCTCAATACGAGTGTGAATAATCAAACTGCCTCACCACTCACATGACACAATAGAGGTTACCCAAAATGACCGACGACAGAAATAACATCCAAGGCCCGAAGACTCCTCCGCAAACAACGTGCTGAAATGACAATATCCAACCTGACATATAGCTCACATTCACATTTAGATCTATCCACGGACCTCAAGTCGATTCTGATCGTACCGCACTGGTCTAATAACCTTTCAAGGAGCCACAATGACCTAGCCATGACACATAAAGACAACCATCGAATCCGGATAAAACTTTCACAATTCACAACCAACTGAATAGAGCGCCTTACAGGCCTAAACTCTCACGTTAGCGATAGTACCAAAATCTCCACCCTTGGCTTAAATCTTCAATCAATCAAGTGACTACATGTCACACTCATACAATCTTCCCATGGGATAGCTCCCATGACCTTCCACACCAGGTAACAAGTCTTCACATCCATACCACCGGTCATACAAATGTTGTAAAGCAAATCAAGAATCGGCAATTAGTACGCAAAGCCTCTTACACATAACACCGATCTCAGGTGACGCTAAAGACAATACCAGCTTACTCTAACCATCTGAATACTTTCTTGCTCATCCGAGCTCGTGATATTCTTACCAACACTAAACGGCAACCTTGATCCTCAACTTCCAATTCACATGCCGCTCACTGCATCTTACATGCCAATACGCGACAATATAATAATTTCACCATAACTCCTGAAAAATTAATAGAATAAATACTTCATTGTATAGAAACCTTTAACTTAACTCATTTCAGGAGAACCATAGCAACATGCGACTGAATTCCCATAACCGTAGAAAATATAATCCTCTAGTAGTGGTCTAAACCACCACAACTCTTCCGGGAACCATCTACGCATAACAGGTCATAATACTCGAATGCCTCTAAATAAAATAAATTATGGCGGCCGTCAAGC
The DNA here is from genome assembly GCF_001879085.1 of Nicotiana attenuata. Lineage (NCBI taxonomy): Eukaryota > Viridiplantae > Streptophyta > Magnoliopsida > Solanales > Solanaceae > Nicotiana > Nicotiana attenuata. Next base: position 193,443 of record NW_017671827.1, on the reverse strand, counting down.
GTCACACGTATCGCCACAAATCACTTGCAAAACTTAACATGAGACCACATTGTATCCAAACCCACGAACCATCTCATACCCTCCTTGTGCGCATATTTGCATCTTTAGCTGGTACACCCATTCTGATAATTCCTTTATGAATCCGAAGTTATTTTCTTCCATTCCTCCAATGCCACACCGTAGATCGAAGATAACATAGAACACTCCAATCCCCTTTCATAATCTGCTGCGAAAGCTCGATACTTAACCATATTACGGACTCGAAATCCTTAGGCGCCGCACTTTAACTTTTGAATCCCCTGGGACCGTTGTCAAGGGTCACCCACTCTGACTTGTTCCCAAATATGATCAAACCCCAAGGCTCTACTAGCACATAAAACCTTCTTAAATAAGCACCCGGCTGAATCACTTTCCTTGTAAATCACCTCTACATGAAGCATAAATCACGAGTCTTCCTAAAGCCTGAACATAACTAGATAGGGCCAATTATAGCACACATTCCTCCAATCCTCTTTCCTTAGTTATAATAACCCACGAATATGCCGATAACCAGAAACCTCACAAGTAGGCAACCATGCAATCCAATCGTAGGCGGTGAGGCTCTACCACTTAGCTTGAAGCTACCATTGCATAACTCTGCAAACCACCAAGATTCCTTATCCCCCATTGACATGGTCTTGTACAATCAACCCACCAAATTCCTCGAAATCCTTCTGTTAACATTTCATGAACACTTTGAATCACTAGCCATATTTACATATCCGACCTCTTACCGAATAGCCAGTAGAATCTTTCATAGGAGCTTCATCAACAACACACGACCGCTAGCCTGATCCCAGGAGATAACACACCTATGGAAATTACATGCCGACATATTCCAACGATGCTGCACTGAGTACCCTTACTATGAAATCCTTAAACCATCCTGAGCCCGTACTTATTCACCCTATGTACAAGTCCTTTCACTCCCCATTGAATAACATTGCGACAATGAATCCTAACCCGAAGTCATGTCGTACCCTTCTTCATATCAAGCAACTCCTCCTCGTCGTATTCAACCTTCCTCCGAATAGTAGCCAATTTCAAAATTAAGCCTGTAGACCTTGTCACTGTCCACCATGAATCCCAAATCACTCTAAACTTTCCTCCATACGTGTAGCTATCCTACCGTAGAACCCATATGCTGCCCCGCAACTCTCCCACTTTGGTCAAATCCTCTCCTTTAAGCAACCACTCGACTTTTGTTTCTTACACTTGGCCTTCTAGAGATTTAATCACCGCAAAACACCTCCCACATGCCCTTCCTCATCCTTCGCTACCCAGTTGTTGCCTTAAATCGAAGTCCATCTCTGCAGCACCTGAACCAACAGATCGCCACCAGCTCTAAACCTCCCCGAAGATCACCTTCTTTGAGACCTCGGTACTAGGGACTATTTCACAATACTCTGCCCCCAAAGGCGAATTAAAAAAGACCATAACACCGACGAACTTAATGCATTCAACAAGGGCGACGAAACTACATCACAGATGAACATTCCACCATACTTGAAAATACCAAGTCTCATTACCCCATCGGTTCTAACCTAAGCATTCATGGTCTGGTTGTCTTTCCTACACCGAAAATAAAATACTGAATCTCTGAATCATGCACTGAGTAAAACCTCCCTTTCAAGTCATTCACGGCCTCAACGCATAGACAAGCATCCTACCTTTACACAAATACTGTGCGATAGCAACGCCCGAATCGTCATAACTATCAGTGCCAAATCTCAAGACCATAGGCAACACTGATACTGACCTGAAACGAGAGAACGGCCATCTGCAAGGCGACGATAATAGCCCAAAATAATATTGAATAGGAAGGAGATGAAGGCATAAGCCTCAAAGGAATCAAATCGTGCGATGAGGAATCAAGAAGGGAAGTGCTCCTAACAGCCCTGTAGCATCTTGAAGATAAGTACAAACGTCTCTACACCGATCCACAAGACTTTACCAGACTTGCTCATGACTCGTGAGACCTAAGTGAACCTAGTGCTCTGATACCAACTTGTCATGACCCAAAATAGAACCCCTCGTGATGGCGTCTATCATGGTACTAGGCAAGCCAACATTTTTGAAACACTTCGATATTTATAAAAGATAAATCAAAAGCTTTTTCATAACAGATTTTTCATAAAAACAAGAGTTAAACTCAAAACACAATGCGAGCCCCAAACATCAGGGTGTCACCAAGTCATGAGCAACTAGACCTCCAGTCTAAGAAATAGTTATTACAATAGTCTGTGTCTAAATGTCAACACAGAAAATAAAAATAACAAAGAAGGAGAAAAAGGACTGCGGATGCCGGCAGCTACCTCATAAATCTCCGATAATCGACCACGCACGAGCTCAATGTCCTCCGTAACTGGACACACCTGGATCTGCACACAACGTGCAGGGAGTAACGTGGTACTTCCAACTCAGCAAGTAACAGAAACAAATAAGGAACTGAGAAGCAGTGACGAGCTATACAAGTACATCGCATTCTAGTACTCTCAGTAAAGAATAGACATGCTTTCAAATCCGACAGTTTAAATCAAGTCATTTTTATACAGTTTCAAGTTCAAGTACACTTGATATAAAATCTTTCAGGAATTTTACAACAATGACAAATATCAACTAAGTACATTAAGAAATGAAAGCAAGTACAACCTCTCAAGGCAACAGCCACACAACTCATCTCAACAGCTCAATAACTCGGCTCTCAGCCCTCAGTGCTCACACTCAATAAGTACCTGCACTCACTGGGGGTGTGCAAACTCCGGAGGGTCTCCTACAGCCCAAGCTCTATGATCTGCACGGATAACTCACGTGCTATAATATCAAATCAAGATCCATACGGACAACTCACGTGCTGCACGGATGACTCACATGCTATGGTATCAAGATCTCACCATCAGGCCCAAGGCCTCACTCAGTCATCAACCTCCCTAGTCTCTCGGGCTATCAGAAATCATATAAATCAGCTTAAATAGAGATATAACAGTATCAACAAGGAATAAGAAGAGATGGAGGTATGCTACACAAGTAAAATCATGACTGAGTACAAGAGAAAAAAATAGCAGCTAATTCAACAGTAAACGACCCAACGGGTCCAACAGTGACTATCATAGGCCTAAGCATGACTTCTAACATGAATTTCAGTCATATCTCCATGAAACAGAGGAAAGACGTAGTTAATAGTAAGCTATTCAACATTACAGTCTCATGGGATAGGCCAAGTCACAATCCCTTCGGTGCACGCCCACACGCTCGTCACCTAGCATGTGCGTCACCTCCAAAAAATCACACGACACCAAAATTCGGGGTTTCATGCCTTCAAGACCATATTTGTAACTGTTACTTACCTTAATCCGAGTGAAACTCTACTCCAAAATGACCTTGCCTCGCGAGTCGGCCTCCGAATGTCCCAAATCTAGCCACAAGCAGTACAGTACAATTAATATAGGCTAAAGGGATCAATTCCACAAGAAAACTACTAAATTAATCCGAAATTGGCTCAACTCGGCCCCTGGGCCCACATCTTGAAATCCGACAAAAGTCATAAAACCTGAAATCCCATCCACTCAAGAGTCTAACCATACTAAATTTACTCAAATCCGATAACAAAATCTCATTCAAAACCTCAAAAATTAGATGATGAAATTAAAGACATAATCATCGAATTAGTTAAAACCAAGTTAGAATCACTTACCCCCAATATTTTTCCTTGAAAAATCTCTCAATAATCGCCTCTCCCCAAGCTCCAATTCGTGAAAAATGGAAAATGGGGTGAAGTCCCCTATTATAACTTAAAGTTCCTGTCCATGCTGCCCTCGGTCGCTACCCTCGATTCTGCCCTCTCGATTTTCCCATTGATTCTGCCATCTCAATTCTTCCCTCAATCATGGCATTGATCATGGCCTCGATCATGAACTCGACTTTGACAGATGAAGGAAACAAGAAGAATCACACCAGCAGATATCAACCATCAACCAAAGTAAAAAAATGGTCCTTTAATCACCCGAAACTCACCCTAGGCCTTTGGGACCTCAACCAAATATACCAACAAGTCCCAAAACATCATACAAACTTAGTCGAATCCTCAAATCACCTCAAACAATATCAAAAACACGAATTACCCACGGATTCAAGCCTGATGAACTTCGAATTTTCCAAATTCTACAAACGACGTCAAAACATATCAAATCACGTCTGATTGACCTCAAATTTTGCATACAAGTCATAAATGACAACAAGAACCTACTCCAACTTCCGTATATCAAATCCGACCTCGAAATCAAAAGTCCACTCCCGGTCAAACTTTCAAAAATTCCAACTTTCGGTATTTCAAGCCTAATTCTACTACGGACCTCCAAAACATAATCTGGACGCGCTCCTAAGTCAAAAATCACCTAACGGAGCTAACGAAACCATCAAAATTCAAATCTGATGCCGTTTACACATAAGTCAACATCCTGTCAACTTTTCCAACTTAAGCTCTCAAATAAAAGATTAAGTGTCTCAATTCACTCAAATATCTCTTCGGACCCGAGCCAACCAATCCGATAAGATATAATACAGCTGAAGCACATAAAAGAAGCAAAAAAAGGGGGGAACGAGGCTACAACTCTCGAAAGGACTGGTCGGGTCGTTACAATAAAGAAAGAACAAAAGGGAACAAATGTAAAAAGAAAGTGAATAAGTTGAAGAGTTGAAGGGATTCAAAGAAAAGTAACGATGCAAAGCATGGAGATAATAAAGAAGGAGAAAATGAATATCATGACCAAGAAAGAGTGATGTTAAGCCTCTCTAGTTCCCCTAAGGAAAAAGAATATGCCTCAAAGAATCGGTAAAACAACAGCCGAAAAGAGAAAATGGAGTGCTTAAGAAAAGATGAACCTGTTCTATTTCAACATAACAAACCTTAGTCCAAAGGCCTTCATTGCATTTCGAAAAAAGCACTACGTGATTCCAAGCCGAGTGAACTTACATTAGTGGTGATCTACATGAGGGGAAAGCATATGGTACTTAGAGCCGTGCTTACATTCTTTTGAGAGAGATGAGCGAGCTTTTCACAAATTATTAAATTGAGTGCTACATTCTTAAGTGAGATATGCTAATGGAGAGCAGAGGAGGAGGAGTTTGGCATCCACAATGACCTACATGAAAGAGCGAGATTCCTTGATGAATAAAGTCAACTCTTGATGCTCAAGTGTCACATTAGAACTAATTGTGCTTAAAAATTCAAATCATTGCCTTGTTGATAATTCATAAGTGTTGTGGGTAATTGCTGGTCCCAATTGATGTGTGATTGATGCATCTTAGATTAGCTGGAATAGCTCTTAACTTGTGGATGTGGGAATTACCTTATTTGCTTGAGGACAAGCAAAAACTTAAGTTTGGGGAGAGTTGATAAGTGGGGATTTTGACTACTTATTAGCGCCTTTTAGCTTTCGTTTTATTCCAAAAGCGTTTAATTTTATTTCCGAAAACTGATGAAATATGCTTAATTGCAGGAGTATTGAAATATTAGCTACTAAGAAGAAATCCAACTCAAGAAGGAGTGATCTAAACTCAAGGACAAAAACAGGCACAAAAGCTCAAAGTGCGGACCACGGATTTCCATATGTGGCTGTAGATTGTGAAGACAAATTTATGAGAGGACAAGTCTAAAGTGCGGTCTGCACATGAAATGTGCAGCCGCAGAAGCTAAGCAAGAGCAGAAGTTCAGAGAGTTCTCATTTCCAGTTCAAAGGAAGTGCAGACCGCACAATTATTGTGTGGACGCAGAAGATCAGCTATGCAGTTGCATTTGTGCGTTCCGTAGAAGAGCCTTGTGCAGCCGCACTCAAAAATGTGCGGACCGCAAAAAATGAGAGATGCTGCCGCGGTTCAGAATTGTGCGGCCGCAAGATCCAAGTCCTATTAAGCTGAAGCAAAGTGCGGACCGCACATGGAATTGTGCGGACCGCACATGGAATTGTGCGGTCGTAGAACCTCAGAAAGGGCATTTTTATCCGAAAATTCCAGCTTTGTATAAATAGAATAATTTCACCTTTTAGGTCAAGTTTTGAATTTAAAAAGTGTTGTAGCCGTTTCTCTTTGCTTCTCAGGCAACTTTAGCTTATTTTGGTGATGTAACATTGGATTTCTATATTTTAATCTTTCAATATGAGTTTTATTATCTCTTCTTCTTTATTTTCTGCTACACCCACTATGAGTAGCTAAATTTTTACTAGGGTTGTGACCCAACCCTAGTGTGTAAGCCTTATGGGTGATTAATTTTATGCTTATTTATGAATGAATGTTTGTTATTTAGCTAGGTTCATGCTTCAATAGTGGAATTAATTATTGCAAATATTGATTCATGTCTATTTGACTTAGTCTCTTCTTGAGAAAGAGAGACCTAGTCTAGGTTAACTTTGCTAACAAGGAACTCGGTCAATTGAGAGATTGATTAACCCAATTAAAGAGTTCATACTAATGATAGTAACAATCCGACTTAAGCTATTACCAACCGTTTTGGTAGATACACATTGAGACTTGAGAAAGCTAAATTGGGCAAAACCACCCTCTGACCGAGAGGTGTTGAATGGGCAACGTAGTGTAGTGTCATAGCCTTAGGCCTTTTTATATCTCTAAAAAACATTAAAAAAACAATCATCTCTAGTTTTATACCTTCAGATTTGCAATCCTTAGTTAATTTTAGAAGTAAAAACAATACACTATTTGTGAAAATGCAATCTAGATACTTCACGTATTCACTGCAAATATATACTAATAACTCCCATCTTAGCTCTCTGTGGATTCGATCCCGACTTCTTGTTGGGTTTTATTATTGCAAATGACCGTATCATACTCGTTAGAGGCGTGCATTTGGACGTGAGCAGCCTACCCAAGAATTGACGGCCTAGCATGCTCATATCGTTAAAATAATAAAGTAAAATAATTAACATAATAAACTGAGCTTTTCATTGTTAATATCCAAACCCCATTGCCTGAATTGTGCGGTCATAAACAATGATCAAACAGAACGAACAAAGAAATAGAATTAAACATTCCATCAAACAAGCACTACAACCATTCAAGGGAACTAAATAGGCAAATAACCAAAACTATAAAGACACTAAACAAAACATAAATAATGATGACTAAACCAAGCTATTAAAGAAAATGTTAATAGATATCTAAGCCTATCCATTTTTGGTAGTTTCTTTGATATTTCAGATTTTCTAACTCACAGCAACTCTAATTTAAGAAATTATATTCTCTTCTTAAATTAATTACGTACTGTTACTTCCCTATCAAAATCACTCAAGCTCACGAAACCGCTGCCGTCCAAATTAAAATTGGACTTCATATGAAAAATTGGTAGGAGACTTTAACTAAGGAAGAAGAAAGTTAACAAATTTAATCCACTAAATAAAGATAGAATCGAAAGAGCGAATAGTAACTGAAGGTTGCAAACATTAGACCGAAGACATGTATATTTTTATTTTATTAACACACTGCCAAAATTTTACTAATTTAATATTATATTATCACAACTGAAATAAAACAAAAAGAATGTATTTGAAAGCTTCAAGTGTGTAGGCTTCATATATGTAGACAAACAAACTCCAAATAAAAAATAACAAGAAGAGAAAGAGCTGAGTGGAACCTGTTGAGCCAAAAATCCTTTTAAGGTTTTGAGAATCAATAGATACAAACTCCAAATCCACGTAATCTGTCCGAGAAATTAGCAGCAAATTCGGATAATAATCACGAACTTAAATATCAAATGGAACCTCGCGCTCGTCAGCTCCAAACGGATCTCACACAACTCAGCCTCAATCGAACTCCATTGAAAACCAAAGATCCGAAATTGAAGAGAAGAAACAGAAATATTTTGTATATTTTTCTTTTGAAAGTCAAATCCTAACTACTTCAAAACAAAAACATTATCTCCTTTATATATTTTTTTTTTCTCAAAATATGAAGGCAAACAGAAAATCGAATGAGAAAATTGAAAAGCAAAAAATATCTCCCCAAACTTTGAAACCTTTCTGCCTCTCCCTCCTCTTCGAATTTTTCCCCCTCAAAATGTGAAAACCACCCTTATATAACCCCTTCTCGAACCTTCTTGCCCCTTGCCCTCCAAGAAATCTCGAAAATTATCGAAAATCTCCTATATAGGACAAATTCGGGACAAATGGAAGGCATGGATCTGATTTTACTCTCATCCAACCGCTCCCATTTTTATCCGAGATTCATCCAAAGAAAACAAAGTGTGTGTATAATAGACTAGTAATTATCTTTCAAAAATGAACAGAAATGAAGAAATGAACAATGAGGAACCCAAGCTTTATTGATCAACTGTCAAGAATTGATATTACAATGAATCTACCAAACTAAATACAATAGTCCACCATAGCTACTGAACAATAGTACCTTAAAGAGAAGAAGAAGAAGAAGAAGAGAAGTTGGTTAGGAATTTTAGAGAGAGAAAGTAGAGAGAAGGATAGGCAGTTGGGATTGTAACAGAATTGTACCGTATAATGCTTGGGTCATCAGCTCCTTTTGCTGGTATTTATTGTTGAATGGTATTGGGCCCAATTAGTTGATAAGATGGAGTTCATTATTAATCAGCTGAAGCCCATCAGCTGAGCCCATTCCTTATCTAGCCCAAGTCTTCAAGATAAGAAGGGTTACTTTCCTAATTAGTGACTTAGGAATCTCCGAACATTACATCTCTGTCTCCTTCAAGAAAGACCTTGTCCTCAAGGTCCTAGTTGAGCCACAAACTCTGGAAATCGGTGCTTGATGTAGCTCCAATCTTCCCAAGAAGTTTCCTTTTCACTCAGGTTAGCCCACTAAACCAATACTTTTACCCCAACTCCATTGTTGACCCTTATCATTTTTCTTTGAAGAATGGCGACTGGTTGAATAAAGACTTTTCCTTCCATATCGCAGAGGGGAGGTTGTTGTGTTGGGACGATGGTGGGGCCTATGCGACATTTCGGCTGCGAGACATGAAATACTGGTGTATTTGCGACCCAGGTTGAAGCTGCAATCGATAAGCTATAGATCCTATTTTCTATTCAATCTTATATGGACCATAGTATTTGGCACACAATTTTACATTTCTGCGCACATCTATAGAGGATTGACGATAAGGCTGTAGCTTTAGGTAAACTTGATCCCCTACTTCTAGTATTCTTTCTGATCTCAGTCTATCTGCGTAGAACTTCATGCGAGCCTGTGCTTGTGTTGTCCTTCAGTGTTTGTAGCATGTGTTGACGCTGAGCCACGCTCACTCCTGCTGGTGATTGGCCTGTGTTAGGCAAGGATCCTCTAGGTAATTGTAGAGGTGGATAACCATGAAAGGGAGTGATTTTCAGTGCACTATGGTAGTTGGTGTTATACCACCATTCCACCAAATGAAGCCACTTGGTCCATAGCTTGGGGTTATCAAATACCATTGCTCATAGATAAGTTTCCATGCACCTGTTTAGCCTTTCAGTCTACCCATCTGACTATGGATGATAGGATGTGCTCATGTTCAATTTTGTGCCCATAGTCTTGAAAAGATGCTGCCAGAAATGGCTAGTGAATATAGGATCCCTATCAGACACTATTGTTTTAGGTAACCCATGTAATGTATAGACTTCCTTGAGAAAAAGATCTACAACCTCTTGAGCTGAAAATGGGTGTTTAATGGCCAAGAAATGACCATACTTGGTGAACCTATTAATCACCACTAACACTGTATTTTTACCCCCAGAATTTGGTAATCCTTCCACAAAATCCATGGATATGTCCTGCCATGCCTGGCCTGGAATTGTCAGTGGCTGAAGCAAGCCTGGTGAGTGGACATTTTCAGATTTAACTCGTTGACAAAAATCACACTCCTCCACCCATTTACACACTTCTTTTTTCATATTTGGCCAATGAAATAGAAGTTGTAATCTTTTGTAAGTATCATGCTGCTCTAGGTGTCCACCAATAGCAGAATGATGCATAGTTTGTAGAATCTTTTCCCTTAGATCAGTACCCTTCCCCACATAGATCTTCGGTTTGTATCTGATGACTCCCTGGTGTAAAGTATAGTCCTCCTTGCTGTAAGGATTGATGGTTAACTCACTCAGTAGTTGTAATGCTATAGGATCCCCTTCATAACTATCAACAATATCCTACAGCCAAGTAGCATGTGGGCTGGATATGGATAATAGAGTAGATTCATCTTCCTGTCTCCTTGAGAGAGCATCTGCCACCCTGTTCTCACTGCCCTTCTTATATTGGACCTCATAGTCAAAGCCCATAAGGTTGGTTAACCCTTTCTGTTGTAAGGCTGTAGTTACCTTTTGCTCTAGTAGGTATTTCAAGCTTTGATGACCAGTCTTAACAACAAAGTGCCCCACTTGTAAGTAATGCCTCCACCTATCTACAACTGATAGAACTGCCATATACTCTTTTTCATAAGTAGACAACCCCCTATGCTTGAGTGCTAGTGCTTTGCTGAAAAAAGCTATAGGTCTGCCTCCCTGCATCAATACAGCACCCATTCCAGTAGCACATGCATCAGTTTCTATCACAAAAGGCTTGGTGAAATCAGCCAAACCAAGCACTGGTACTGTTGACATAGTTGTCTTTAATTGTTGAAAGGCTGATTCTGCTTCTTCATTCCACTAAAAGGCATTCTTCTTAAGCAGATTAGTTAATGGTGTGCTTATAATTCCATAAGATCTAACAAATCTCCTATAGTAGCCAGTCAATCCTAGGAATCCCCTTAAGGCCTTCACAGATTTAGGTACAGACCAATTTACCATTGCTTCAATTTTAGCAGGGTCAGTAGAAATCCCTTTGCCTGAGATATTGTGTCCCAAGTATTCCACCTTATACGGTCCAAAAGCACATTTAGACATCTTTGCATAAAGCTACTCCTTCTGTAGGATCTCTAGTACTTATCTGAGATGTAATACATGAGTCTCCCTTGAAGAATTGTAAACTAGAATATCATCAAAAAACACCAATACAAACTTCCTTAAAAAAAGTTTAAACACCTGATTCATGAGGCTTTGAAAAGTGGTTGGGGCATTGGCCAAGCCAAAGGGCATGACCCTAAATTCATAGTGCCCTAGATGTGTTCTAAAGGCAGTTTTGTAGATGACCCCTTCCTTCATTCTTATTTGGTGATAACCAGCTCTCAAGTTAATTTTTGAATAAATGCAAGAACCATTAAGCTCATCCATAAGATCATCTACCAAGGGAATTGGAAACTTATCCTTAATTTTCATATTGTTTAATTCCCTATAATCAATGCAAAATCTCTAACTTCCATCTTTTTTCTTAACTAACAATACGGGGGAAGAGAATGGGGAATGGCTAGGTTGTATAGTCCCATTATTAAGCATTTCACTAACTTGCTTTTCTATCTCATTCTTCTGAAAATAATTGTACCTGTATGGTCTGATACTGATTGGTACTGCTTCAGGTTTCAGTGGGATTTGATGATCATGAGTCCTTCTTGGTGGCAGGCACTTTGGTTCGGCAAACACTCCTGGGAACTCAGCTATAATGTCTTGAATCTTGTCAGGTATGCTACTTGGTAGTTCTGTGGTTTGTACATTAATAGTGAACAATGTGCCCACAGCACCTGTCCTTTCTTCAACAATTGTTTCACCCCAGTGGCTATCATACTCTGTAGTTTGCCTTCCTCAGAGTATCCCTTCAAATCTACCTTTTCCCTTTCACACTCACTTGTAGTCTTTTTTTTTTCTTTTTTTTTCTTTCTGAGCCGAGGGTCTATCGGAAACAGCCTCTTTTCCCTATGGGGATAGGGGTAAGGTCTGCATACACATTACCCTCCCAGACCCCACTTTGAGATTTTACTGGGTAGTTGTTGTTGTTGTTGTTGTTGTTGTTGTTGTTGTTGTTGTTACTCACTTGTAGTCTATATGCAATAAAGTCAAACAGGATTGGATTGTGTTTTATCATCCAATCCACTCCCAAGACTACATCACAACCCCCAATATCTAATAACCTCAGTTTATGTTCAAATTCAATACCCTGAGTTTTCCACTTGAATTGAGGGCAAGAGTGGTAACTCATCAGATGCCCTCCATTTGCCACAGCTACCCTCATTGGTACAGCTTCTTGGATTGCATATCCTAGTTTCTTGGCAGTGCTACTAGCTAAGAAGCTGTGAGTGCTGCCACTGTCTGATAGGATCATCAATACTTGTTTCCAATATACTCCCTTCAGTTTGATAGTTGTAGAAGTAATAGTCCCTGACAATGCATTGAGACTAATTGTCTCATCTATGATAGCTTCTGAATTCTCAACAGGAACTATATCATTCTCCATCTGATCTTCTACCTCCAACTGCTCTTGTTCAGTTGTTCCTAATAGTGTATTGAGTTGTTTATTCTTACACACATGCCTAGGGAAGTATCTTTCCCCACACTTATAGTATTCCCCCTGGCTTTTCTAGCTTCAAAGAGTTTAGTCCCTGAGATTGAAGTTTGTTGGTTATTCTCCTTTTGTACATAGCTAGAAGGTTTGCTCCCTGAAGTATTAACATGAGTACTTGGCTGAGGGTTCTGTCTTCCCTCATACCCTTTCTTCTTATTCACTGACTCCATTAATTCTTCCTTGTGTCTAGCTTTTTTTACTGCATGACTTAATGAATAGGGATCAAGCATTTTAACAGTATGCCTAATCTCTTCCTTAAGTCCTTCTATAAAAAATCCCAGAAAAAACTCTTCACGTATGGTTGGATGTTTAATCAACATCAATGCCTTCAAATCTTCAAACCTCTCCAAATATTCATTAACTGATCCATTTTGCTCCACCCTCTTAAACCTTCCTAACAGATTTAGGTTGATATTATCAGCATCACTGAATCTTTTACAGATTTCCTCCACAAATTCAACCCATCTAACAATACCCTTACTCAATTGATAAGAAAAATACCATGCCTCTGCTCTACCATTCAAATGCAGTACAGCAGTCTCAAGTTTATGTTGTGGATCAATTATATGATTGTAATGAAAATACCTTTCGCATTTTCGCAGCCAAGTTTTTGGATCTCCTTCTTCGAAGTAAGGACAGTCGACTTTGAAGTTGGAATTGCTCGAGTGGAATCGCCCCATAGGAATCTCATGATTCTCTATCATTCTTCCTCTACTACCAGATCCTTCTACTGTATGAGTAGCTCTTGGAGCACTTCCCAAAATTCCATCCTTGCATGCGAAGAATTTGTCCATCAAGAGATAGAATTTGTGATACAGTTCATCCATTTTAGAGTCATTTGACTTTAGCTTTTTACTAGTTTCTGCCGTGTAATTTTGTAATTGATTCTCCAATTTTTGACGCTTTCTTCTGTAACTTTGGATTTGGTTTCTGGTGCTGCCATGGTGCCAGGACTTGCTCTGATACCAACTTGTAATAGACTAGTAATTATTTTTCAAAAATGAACAGAAATGAAAAAATGAACAATGAGGAACCCAAGCTTTATTGATAACTGTCAAGAATTGATATTATAATGAATCTACCAAACTAAGTACAATAGTCCACCATAGCTACTGAACAATAGTACCTGAAAGAGAAGAAGAAGAAGAAGAGAAGTTGGTTAGGAATTTTAGAGAGAGAAAGTAGAGAGAAGGATAGGCAATTGGGATTGTAACAGAATTATATCGTATAATGCTTGGGTCCTTAGCTCCTTTTGCTGGTATTTATTGTTAAATGGTATTGGGCCCAATTAGTTGATAAGATGGAGTTCATTATTAATCAGCTGAAGCCATCAGTTGAGCCCATTCCTTATCTAGCCCAAGTCTTCAAGATAATAAGGGTTACTTTCCTAATTAGTGACTTAGGAATCTTCGAACATTACAGCGTGATGGAGGAGGAAGATTCGATTTGTCAGAGTTTGTTATGGTTAGGGCAACGTGGAGGTGAGAGAGGGGGGACCATAGAGGGTTAGGGCTTACGTGGATTAGTGGACTCATCGGTTTTTCTGAGTTTTCCGGCGAATTTGGGTCGAGTTGCTCGCAGCCGAGGTGGAGAGGTGTGACGACCCTACCAGTCGTCTCATGAGTTACCGCTCCATTTTTTCCCATTTCTGCTTCTTTATGCTTTGTTATCCGTATTATGTGGTATCGGGTTGGTCGGATCAAATCCGGAATGGTTTTGGTAAGGTTTGAGACACTTAGTCTCTAAAAGTAGCTTTAGAGTTAGAAAAGTCAACCGAGAGTTGACTTATTGGTAAACGACCTCGAAATGCGGATTTTGTCGCTCGTATAGCTTTTTTAGGAGATTTGGGACTTAGGAGTGTGTCCGGAATATTTTTGTGATGTCCGGTGTAGAATTAGGCTTGAATTGGCGAAAGTTAGTTTTTGGCAATTTCCGGTCGGCAGTGGAAAATAGGCTATCAGGGTTGGAATGAAATTCCCATTGTTGGAACAGGTTTGTAATGTCATTTTGGATATGTCTGCCAAATTTCAGGTCAATCACAGTTGTTTTGGATAGTTTCAGCGTCATTGGTGGAATTCAGGAATTTCAAAGTTCATAGGCTTGAATTTGATGTGATTTTGGTGTTTTGATGTTGTTTTTGGTGTTTTGAAGGATCAACTAAGTTCGAATGATGGTATGAGACGTATTGGTATATTTGTTGAGATTTCCGAGGGCCCCGAGTGGATCTTGAAAGGTTAACGGATCAATTTAGACTAGAAGAAAAGCTGCTGCATTTTTTCACAGCAGCATGAACAGTAACTCGGATGAACAGTAACTCGGGTGAACAGTAACTCGGGTGAACAGTACTCGGGTGAACAGTAAAACGCATGAGCAGTATTTAAATAAACCCTCCGCGACCATTAAACCCTTTTACACCATTTTTGAACGGGAAAAGAGCTTTGAAGCGATTTTGAAGAGAGGAAATCATTGTTCTTCATTAAGGTAAGGATTTTGGACCCTAAAACTCGATTATTTGTGATTAAGGAACAAAATATCAGTGTTTAATTCATGAAAATCAGTAAAAAATGTGGAGTTAGGGATTGAGATTACGAGACCTTCTAGGATGATTTGAGGGGTCAAACGAACTCCGATTTTCGAGTTCTTTATATGTACGGACTCGTGAGATGATGAAGAATATTTTGGTATGAAGTTTGTCCAATTCCGGGATGCAGGCCCGAGGGTCGGGTTTTGACTGATTTCGGGTTTCGTGCTTAAAATCGATATTTTTCAATTGGAATTCATTCGTTTAGCATAATTTGATGATAAAAATCTGAACTTGCTAGATTTAGAGCACTCGAAAGTTGGTTCGAGAGGCAAGCGTGTTGCAGAGTAGCTTTTCGGGCTAGTTCGAGGTGAGTAATGATTTTAAATGTTGTTCTGAGGGTATGAAACCCCGGATTACACAACGTTCGGATGTGTTGAGGTGACGCACATGCTAGATGACGAGCGTGGGGTCGTGCACCATTGGGGATTGTGACTTAGTCCATCCCGAATGACTATTTTTCTGTATATTTGGTAGCTAATTGTTTGATATTATTATACTTTGGGCTAAATGCCATATTTGGGCTTCCTGCCTACTGTTTGAACCCTTAGGGGATCGTTAACGATATTTTCCTCGCTGTTTGATTTCATACTTGTGCTCAGTCATGCCAAATCTTTCAATGTTTTCCAAACTCAGCTATGTTAATCTGTTTTAGAAACCTTAAATGATGTTTTTAAAGATATTTTGAGCTGAGCTGCATATTTTTACTATTGCCCGAAGGGCTTATGAGATTCTGACTGAGTAAGGCCGAGGGCCTGCATTGTGAGGATACTTTTGGGTCGGGCTGCACGCCGCAGCAGTGATACGCTAATTATGATAATGAGGCCGAGGGCCTGAGATTGTACACCACGAGGTGGCTTGATATTGATATGAGGCCGAGAGCCTATTTATGATGCCACGAGATGGCTTGATATTGCACTTGGGCCGTAAGGGGCCCCTCCAGGAGTCTGCACACCCCCAGTGAGCGCGGGTACTCATTGTGACATGAGATATAGCCCGAGGGGCTGGTATTTTTCTGTGATATTGCCCGAGGGGCCGATTTGATGTTATTGTGCCCGAGGGGCAGTTCTTATGTGTTTACCATTCCTTAATGTTTTTCCTATCTATTGTTGACTGCTTAAAAAGGTTTTTTTATGAGATTTCATTGTTAAATTGTGTTACTGATTTTGTTATGCCTCTGATAGCTAAATGTTGTGTTTAACGTGATTTTATATCGTTCAGTCTTCATTTATTCTTATTACTCACTGAGTTGGAAGTACTTACTTTACTCCATGCACCTCTGTGTGCAGATTCGTGCGCTACAGGTCCTGCTACTGAGGGTTGACAGTTCCAGCAGATCTTCGGAGGTTTACTAGGTAGCTGCTTGGCGATTCGCAGCCCAGTGCAACCTCCCTCTATCTTATTTCTTTTCTGATTCAGTTATTTAGTAGTGGAGTAGACTTTCAGACTAGTAGTATTATTT
Source organism: Nicotiana attenuata (assembly GCF_001879085.1). Classification (NCBI taxonomy): domain Eukaryota; kingdom Viridiplantae; phylum Streptophyta; class Magnoliopsida; order Solanales; family Solanaceae; genus Nicotiana; species Nicotiana attenuata. The sequence continues at coordinate 176,926 of NW_017671827.1, read as the reverse complement.
TAGATGCTCATGACTGGTGACACCCCGATATCGGGCTGTGTTGGCTTTTATTTCCGCAAACTATACTGTTAAATGCCTATTTTGGGATTTTATTTCTTATTAAAGACTTAGTAGTTATTATTTTAATTGTTTAAAGTGAATTGGAAGTGAGTCGGCTGGCCTTGTCTTCATGATAGGCGCCATCACGACCGGGTTGGGTTTAGGGTTGTGACAAGAGGAGGGGTGTGTGGCTGTTTTTGTGTTTGCTTTAGGGTTAGATTTTTTTTCTTATAATTAGGTTTAAATATGATGGTGGGGAGAGATATGGACCATTGAATTTAATAAAATGAATGGTTGGGATTTAAGAGGTGTTGGGGGGGGG
>NW_017671827.1:175617-176532 GCF_001879085.1 Nicotiana attenuata | reverse complement strand
ATTGGGTCGGCGGATCTGGGGAGTGGGTTGCTAAATTTGGGCTTAGGTTTAAATTGGACTCTAAATTCTAAAAAATTAGGCCAAGAAAAAGCTAAAAATTCAATTTACTTCTAAAGTTATATAAAATACCTATATCAAAATATAAAATAACTGTTAATTTATTTTAATAAAAGATTAATATTAAATAAAAACTAAAATCACAGTTGAAACTACTTTTGGTATTTTCAAAGATTATATTGAAATAAAAATAGGTTAAAAAAAATTCTTTTTAAAAATACCTAATACCTGAATTAGATAGGAAAGTGAAACTATTTTTTTTTGTGTTTTCAATTTTATATTTAAAAAACTAAAATTGAAGATAAAAATATCTATAAAATCAAATAAATATTAAAACTACTACGAATACTAAAAATAATCTTTAAAAATCGTGCGTCTCAAAAATTACATGCTTACATATTGTATTATACCGTATAATCAATCATAACTACACACTGAGCTATTAAATCCATACGACTCATAGTTAATTTATTTAAATATAAGTTAAATCACTCGCTTTATTTTATTTTATGAGTTTGATCGGGCACAAAGTTTAAATGTTAATCAATTTTGGAATCTTAAGATCTTAAAATAAAGATAAGTATCATAAATATAATAAGTGTTATGATATTATAAAGCATATTATTTTTATGCTTAGGTACCAGATTTGTAGTAACTATGTAAAATGAAGTTCGTATATACATAGACTAACGTAGAATATATGAATAATACTGTTTTAAAACAAAGGGGATCCTTTTCTTATTTGAGGTAAATTGTCAATTGAATTTAAACTTCTAAACATTACGATCTAATTCAATAAGGAAAGATATAATAATTAAAATATAATTGATATTAAAGTCCTATATATATATATATATA
>NW_017671827.1:153642-175597 GCF_001879085.1 Nicotiana attenuata | reverse complement strand
TATATATATATAAAAATGACTATTTTGTCTCATGTGAAATTGAATTTTAAAGGATAAAAAAGGCGAACAATATTTCGCTAATGACCTTCGTGCTTGTAATATGGTGTATATATAGATGTGTAATTTACCACAAATAAACTCTTTGAATCTCGTGGTCTTAAATATGATCACGTTATTTTTAGGACACGAAATGTTATTAAGAATTAAATGAAAATGTTAAAACTAAAGAGTAGTAATAAATATAGAAATAAATTCTTTCGAAATTCTAGCAATGATAACTCCAGCACTTATATCTCGTGAAATTTAATCAGAAAGATGTATTAATCACTTGAAATTTTATAAATATAATATTTGACACGCATACAACCTGTAATGTAATATAACAATTTCTACGTTACATTACAGACTGACTCCAACTACTGCCACGTTATATTGTGTCTCTTTTGACTTTTCTCTTTCTTCCTCTTTTGCCTACGTAAGCGTCTCTACTCCTTTCTCACATGGGAATGCAATACTCTACTCATTAATGGAATTGCTAATTCATACCTCGAGTTTTTTAAGTTGACACGAGCTAGAGTTTATTACTCTCTCCGTTTCAATTTATGTGGACCTATTTTATCGGACACAAAATTTAAAAAAAAAACAAAAGATGTCTTTGAATTTATGGTGTAAAATGAGGCACATATATTTTTTGTAGCTATAAATTATTGCATAAAAGTAAATTGTTTCTGATGATAGGCTATAATTACGTATTTTAGTCGATTATTACACTCTAATTTACTGCACTTTAGTTGAGTTTGCGCTTTAGTCGCTAGTGTTTTGCACTAACTGTGTGTTTTATGCCTTGTAGGAGTGATTCTGAGCTATATAGATGTTATGGAATGAACTCAAGTGATTTGGAGCTTTGAAGTATGAGTAAAAGCCCAAGGAATTAAGCCGGGATCGTGTCAGGGGTCAACTTTGATAGTTAAGAACAAACGAAGACTCGAGTAGGCATATGGCGCACTGTTTAGTAAAATACACATAACTCTTTTTTCAGAATTCCGTTTGGGCTCCACAATATATAGTTGGAAAGCTAACTCAAAGAGCTACAACTTTCATATTTTACGTTTTTCCAAATTCTAAGCGGAACAGGGTGAAAAATGCGTTTCAATAGTGCGATCGCGCTCAGGCCGCGCTCGTCAGGCAAAACACTGGGCCACTAGCGCGACCGCGCTAGTCAAACCCGGGAAAAGTATCCTTTTTCACATTGGAGAAGGTATAGTTGTTTGGGCCCAACCCTACTTGGTATATATACATGGAAACGGTATTTTGAGGGAGGACGACATTTTTGAGAGGAAAACACAAGCACAGAGCCGCCGTGGAGGCCAGGTTTCATCTTTTCTTCCACCAACTTAGTCTTTTTATATTTCTTTGTATGATTTGTTATTTTGCTACCATGTCTATGAATAGCTAAACTTTACGTTCTAGGGTTGTGGTTCTTTCATGACTATTGTTATTCGGATATTGATTTTGATTTCTTATTTTATCATATTGGTTTATTTATTCAATCCTGCACTTAATTATTTGATTGCTTGATCACCAATTAAATACTATCTACGAATCTAGAGTTGAACTCCAAAATGGGAATTCTAGATTGCATATAGGATTGAGTAGAGCAAGTTCTTGAACCTGGGCATCGGGGAACGGATTCGCGGTTAGGATAGACATATACATAATTGCCTTGCTTGGTTGATTTACATAAATTATAAATGCGTTCTTGTTGATTCTAACTCCATAGACATATAGGCGTTAGGTTAGCTTGAATAGGCGAGTAAGAACTCGACAGATTCCTATGAGCAGTATTAACCCTGTCAACCAATAAACTAGATAAATTAATTAGAGAATTCAATTGAAGAATACAATAGGAATGTTAGATAGCCCATAACCCTAGATCGTTTTCATTACATTGATATCATAAAAATCTGCTCTTACTGTTTAAAGTTCATTATTTATATTTCTTTATTTAATTAGTATAGAATCAAATACTTCTAGGTTTAATTCTTGTATAGATAATTAGGATAGTCTAATTTAGTTAATAGTTAATCACAAGTCCTCGTGGGAACGATACTCTACTCACTACTTTATTAATTGACGATCACGTGCATTTGCATGTGTGCGTTTGGCCGCAACAGTTTCCAAATAAGGTAATATGCCATTCTTTTCGACACGGGCTAAAAAAGAAATAGGTTCGCGTAAATTGAAGGGAGTATTCAATTATCACATTATGTTTTATACTAACACGACTTGCCCTTTTTGCGTCTTTATTTTCTATTTTGGGGTTGGGATGTAGCTTCCCTAGTCCTTGATAATCAGACTCTTCGTGAGTTCCTTCTATCCAACCGCCAAAAAATATAAAATAGTGCCACCATCCATTAAATATTATTTTACTGTCTCAATTTAATTGACATTTTTTATTTTTTTTAGTTAGTCTTAAAATATAACATATTTTTATAGTAGAAATTGTTAGGACCGAAAAAAGTTAGGTGTCATGCGGAAGCTAGTAAAGCAAGCCTTCAACGATGATAAATCAAACAACAAAAGAGAAATCTACCAAAAGAGACACAAACATTTAACGTGGTTCGGTCAACTGACCTACGTCCACGGCGGAGATGAGAAATCCGTTATAATAAAAAGAGAGTAAAAAATATCGAGAGAACAACATCACTAAGAGGCAAACACAAGTGACACACTAACACTTGACCCGTAAATTTCTCCCCCTAAATAAGACTCTCAAGCCCCATATGGCTACTTTGTGGATGCTACTGAATGAGAAGGAAGGGTCCTCAATTTATAGAAGTCCAAACTTTTTCCTACAAGAAAAAGGACTAGCCAAATATGAAAGATTTATAGTTTCCCTCTAAAAGAAGGAAAACTCACTTATGGTAAATATATTATCCTTTCCTTCTAGAGATAGGAAAACTAAATATGGTAAGAAAATTAGGACAAATACCTAACAATTCTCCCCCTTGGCCTGAATTTTCTGACAAAAAAATTCGATCTATCTTCTCCACATAGCCTTCAACAGGTCGCATCTCCAAATCTCCACCGCCATGTTTGTCTCAACGCGAGTAGTACTCCAGTCAAATTTCTCAAACAAAAATTATGAATATCGTCAAATACCTTGCTGCTAGAACTAAACCCGCCAAGATGAACCTGTCTTGAACCTCGCTCAGATACCACTTGTTAAGACCGAAAAAAGTCAGGTGTTATGCGGAAGCTAGTAAAGCAAACCTTCAACGACGATAAATCAGACAACAAAAGAGAAATCTACAAAAAGAGATACAGACATTTAACATGGCTACGTCCACGGCGGAGATGAGCAATCCATTATAATAAAAAGAGAGTACAAAATCGAGAGAACACCTCACGAAGAGGCAAATACAAGTGACACACTAACACTTGTCCCGTAAAGTTCTCCCCCTAAACAAGACTCTCAAGCCCCATGTGGCTACATTGTGGATGCTACTGAATGAGAAGGAAGGATCCTCAATTAATAGAAGTCCAAACTTTTTCTTACAAGAAAAAGGACTATCTAAACATGAAAGATTTATAGTTTCCTTCTAAAAGAAGGAAAACTCAGTTATGGTAATATATTATCCTTTCCTTTTGGAGATAGGAAAATCAAATATGGTAATAAAATCAAGACAAACACCTAACAAAAACAAGTTAACTTTAATTTCTCGCTTTATTCTTAATGAGATGATTTATAGGCAAATAATTTCTATTATTTATTTTAGATCACAATTTTTTTTTAAAAAAAATATCTTTTCTGTTAACTATATTATGCCTAGTTAAACACCATCACAAAATTGAAAGGAGGAAGTATTATAAAATCGTGCGACCACCCATTAAACAATATTAATTTCATGACTTTTGCCAAGGAATCAAACGGCGTGTAACTGCACTACTTCACAGCCAACTACGACGTGTTGAAATAGAAAAATTAGTCAATTGCCAGAAACAATAAACTAAAAAGACCAGATTATTATCGCAATATAATGTCCACGTTCCGAAATATTAAATTTTGCCCCAATTAAAAATGACTTAATTGAAAGTGATACAAAGTCTTTTTTTTTATAGAATACATGTTTGATTAACACATTTTCCTTGACTTTACTTATCTTCGTCATTTTTCATTATTTTTCAATCGATCTAGCTAGATCAATCGTTGCATATATTAATTGGCTCGCTTGGCTTCTTTTTATTCTTGTCTACGATCAAACTACTTTGATATAAGTTTAAAATTAAGCTGCAGAGGAGAGCTAATATATTAAGAGTAAACTGAGAGGAAATGGACGAAATTAGCAGCAAAAACATTCATGTTTTAGCTCTCCCTTCCCCTTTACAAGGCCACATAAACCCAATGGTTCATTTCTCCAAGTGTTTGGTATCAAGAAGAGTTAACGTGACCATTTTCACGTTAGATTTCGTTTGCATGTCCATGTTATCGGACTGTAATGGCTCATTAATCAACATTGAGTCCATTCCACACGACGAATCGCCACCAAATGGAAACATTGATGATCTTCTTGAATGGTACCAAGTACAAATTACTAACAACTTTAGAGCTATCGTTGAGAAATTTCCTGATGTTAAAGTTCTCATATTTGATTCACTTGCCTCTTGGATAATTGACTTAGCACATCAGTTAGGCCTAAAAGTGGCAGCATTTTCTCCAATACCTTGTGCTCCTTCTGCTATATATTATCATATGCATCCAGAAACAAGTAAAATTCCTTTAGATGGTTCAACTTTATCGTTGCCTTCACTTCCCTTGTTGGAAAAGGAAGATTTGCCTTCTTTTGTATACCAACATCGTGATTTACATCCAACTATTGCAAGACTTTTCTTCGGCCTGACTATCAATTTGAAAAAAGCAGATTGGCTTTTGTTCAACACTTTTGACGTGTTAGAAAACGAGGTACGTGTTAGAAAACGAGGTACGTACATATTAAAGTTGGATGTGTGTAACCATCTCATCTAAAAGCTTAAACTATTAGAAAGAGCATACTTTTATTTATTTAATTATGTCTCAACACACGCCCTCTTTTCACGTGTTGAATGGGCTTCATGATTCTTTTATTATGAGCCAAACACATAGAAATTCTTTTTAATAATGGATGACAATGAGACTCGAACCCAAAATCTCAACCAGCTCTGATACCATGTTAGATTAGATGGTTACACACTTCAATAAAACACTATATATCTCTCAACAAGATTACATACTTTTTGTTCAACACAATATTTGACATGCATATGCATGTTAGTTGGTTTGGTTTCCTTATTTTTTTTTTTTTTATTTATGAAAATCGAATTAAACCGAATCATGAACACTTATTATTTTATTGTTGAATTTGTACAGGTGATCAACTGGTTAAGGACCCAATATTCAATCAAAACCATTGGACCAACTTTTCTGCCGATATATGTTGACAAGCAACTAAGGGATATCAAAGAAAATGGTTTGAGTCATAATGTTGAAACTTGCATAAATTGGCTAAACTCAAGGGAAATTGGCTCAGTTGTTTATGTATCATTTGGGAGTTTGGCTCGACTTGGAGAAAAACAAATGGAGGAACTAGCCTCAGGATTGCTAATGACCAACTGCTACTTTTTATGGATTGTTAGAATTTCAGAAGTGCACAAACTTCCAAAACAATTCATGTCCAAGTTATCAAAAGAAGGACATAATGGTTGGATGTTTCTTTACTCATTGTGGATGGAATTCGACACTCGAATCGTTAAGCTTAGGAGTGCCAATGGTTGGTATGCCCCAATGGGCAGATGAACCAACTAATGTTAAGTTTATTATGGATATATGGCAAACTGAAATTCGAGTTAAGGCTGGAAAAGATGGGATAATTATTAGAGAAGTAATAGCAAGTTCTATAAAGGAAATTATGGAGGGAGAAAAAGGAGTAATGCTAAAAGAGAATGCAATTAAATGGAAACAATTGGCTAAGGAAGCAATAAATGAAGGAGGAAGTTCTAACAAGAATATCGAGGAATTTATTCAATCACTATACACTAAGTAACATATTCAAAGAACATTTTTTTTTTGTTTTGTTTTTGCAAGAATCATTTTGTTTAGAATTTATAGAGCATGTTTTTATTGTTGTTTCTCATTGTCTCATATATAGTGTTTATTGTTGTCACTTGATTGCTTGAAGCTTGAAATTTGTAGAGAAATTTACACTGTTTGATCCACGAGCTCTCTCTTGCTTCTAGTTATAACTTCTGGCGTCTTTTCTAAGTTATGAAGACCCTTATTCATCACTGTGGAAGAGAATAGTTGTGATGAGAACAAACTCTTTCCGACCAATCAAATTGAAGCGTGACAAGGCCGTATTTGATAGGCCAGAACATGTCACTTGCACATGTGGCACAGTTTTATTGGCTTTTTAATTTGATTTGCCATGCCTTGTCATTTGACACGCGGCATGATTCTATTGGCTCACCCATTTGACTTGGCGTGCTACGTCATTTGACACATGGCACCAAACTGGGCCTATAGGAAGATGATATTTTGGGCTTAATGAAGTGGGTCCATCACTTGTAGCTACCTAAATGGGCTAACCCAATAGATTTAGACTTATTTATTTAACTCATACATATTGGACTTAGATAATTAATACACTTATATTAGCCCATAATATTTATTTAGACTAGCATATTTAAATACAATTTTATTGTTGTTTCTCATTGTTCATATATTGTCACGACCCAAAACTAGCCCGTCGTGATGGCGCCTAACGTGGTACTAGGCAAGTCGACTTTATTTCCATCACGTTTCACAGAAAATGAATTTAAGCAGTTTTTAATAATAACACTTCTCATAAACAGGATAGAAAACTCGAAACATAACGCCTAAACTCCAAACATCAAGGTGTCACAGAGTAAATGAGCATCTAAGTATCACAAGTCTGGGAAATATTGTCTATCATAATCCGAAATTAAATACAATAAGTGGAAGGATAGGGAAGGAGAAACAAGGTCTGCGAAAACGCCGAGCAGCTATGATAAGTGGGGATTTTGACTTCTTATTAGCGTCTTTTAGCTTTTATTTTAGTCTAAAAGCATTGAATTGTGTTCCCGAAATTGATGAAATGTGCAAAATTGCAGGAATGTTGGAAGTTGGACTCCCGAGATGAAATAAGACTCAAAAAGGAGTAATCTAAACACAAGGCAATAAAACGCACAGAAGCTTACAAAGTGCGGACCGCAGAATTTCATCTGCGGCCGCAAACAACAAATGAAATCCCAACAGACTTTCTAGCAAACTGCGGACCGCACAGGAATAGTGCGGCCGCACAAGAAGAGCTTGAGATCAACTTCAGAGGGTGTGTAAATTTCCAAGTCCTGAGTCCCCCAGAATTACGGACCGCACAAGAATTGTGCGACCGTAGAAGAAGTGCCTTGCAGCTGCAGAAGTAAGGGTGCGGACCGCAGAAGACTAGGTTGCGGCCGCAGTGCTAAATCTGCGAACCACAGAAATATTGTCTCGCGGCCGCAGTTAAGAATTGTGCGGCCGCAGAATCCCAGCTCCTACAAGGTAAAGAATTGTGCGGAACGCACATGGAATTGCGCGGCCGGAGAACCTGCCGAAGGGTATTTTAGTCCGAAATTTCTAGCCTTGTATAAATAGACGAGTTTCGCAAAATTAGATCAAGTTTTGACATCAGCAAGTCCTGTAGCCATTTTTCATTGCCTCTTTTGGAAATTTTCTATATTTTTTTATTATTTTACTATAGATTTTATCATTTTAACTTTACAACATGAGATTAATTAGTATCTCTTCTTCTATTTCTTCAATTTCAAGCATGAGTAGCTAGATTTTCTTTAGTCTTGTGTCCCAACCCTTGTGTGTAAACCTTATGGGTATCTAATTTTCTGCTTGTTTATGAATGGGTGTTTATTATTTAGCTTAGTCCATGCTTCAATTGTAGAATTAATGGTTGAAAATATTGATTCAAGCCTATTTGACTTAGTCTCTTCTTGAGAAAGAGGGACTTAGTCTAGATTAACTTAGCTAACAAGGAATTGGGTCAATTGCGAGATTGATTAACCCAATTAAAGGGTTCAACCTAGAGATAGTAACAACATAACTTGAGCTCTTATCAACCGTTTTGGTAGATAACCATTTGGTCTTGAGAAAGCCAGATTGGACAAAACCACTCACTGACCGAGAGGTATGGAGTGGGCAACGTAGTGTCGTGAGCTATAATATACTCCAGTCAATTAAATGAGCATAAAAGTCTTTATCCCATTAGATAAACACCTAGGTCATGGTCACAACTCTAGGCCTTTTATATATTTGGAAAACACTCAAAAACAATTATCTCTAGTTTTATATCTTTCAATTTGCAATCATTAGCTTAATTTTAGAAGTAGAAATAAAAACCTATTTGTGAAAGTGCAATCTAGATACTTCACTTGCTCATTGTGAATATATACTCCTAGCTCCTATCTTAGCTCCCTGTGGATTCGACCCCGACACTTTGTTGGGTTTTATTATTGCACGTGACCGTGTCATACCTCTTTAGAGGCGTGCATTTGGACGTGATCAATTTTTAGCGCCGTTGTCGGGGAGTTAAAATCGGTCTATATATTTGGGTGTGTTTTTGCAATATCTTCTTTTCCTTCCGTGTTACTAACCTATTTGAGAAATCGTAGGTACAAACATGGCAAAAAATGAGCTCGAAAATATTGCTTTGGGGGGTGGGGATGTGGACGTCGAGGACGAGCAAGTTGACGAGGTTCCTCTTGAACCTCAAGCAATAGAAGAGGCCGAGCGCCTCATGATAATGTCCCCGTTCCACCCCCACCTTCTCCACAAGCGGCTCCACACGGGGTGTTTCCCAATGAAGGGTATGCAAGTGCTATAGTCCCACCCCGTATTAGGGCGGGCAACTTTCAAATCACCAATGTGATGCTCACTTTACTAGAGCAACGAGGTTTCTTCATCGGGGCTCTGAGTCAAAATGTGCATAAACACTTGAAGGGGTTTGTGGACACTTGTTGGGGGAGTAAACAAACAAATGTCTTCGAGGATGCTTTGAGGCTAAGGATTTTTCCCTTCTCTCTATGAGGAAAGCTTTAGATTTGTTGGAACGTCTGTCGAACCATTCCATTCACACTTGGGATGAATTGGCGAAGAAATTTATTTCCAAGTTCTTCTCTGAGGGGCATATGGCTACACTTCGGGATGAGATTCTATCCTTAAAGCAAGAGCCTAATGAGCCACTACACGAGATATGGGAGCGGTATAAGAGAATGGTCAAAGAATGTCCCAACAATGACATGACGGAGAATATGATTAAACAAACTTTCTATCGAGTTATTAATACGACCAACCAATATGCGGTGAATCAACTTGCAGGTGGAAATTTCATGACCACGCCTTATGCGGAGGCTTGTGGGATTTTGGATGAAATGGCAGAATCATCTTCGATGTGGCAATCTCGGGCTAATGTTCCACAAGGTGATCCACCTACACAACGAGTTGCATGACCATGGGCAAGCCATTGCCTAATTGACTACTACCGTGAGTCAATTAGCAAAGGCTCAACTTCAACAAGTTCAAAATCCTAATCAAGTCAATGCCATGGAGGGAGTGAACATGATGGTGAACAAAAGAAGGAACAAGGGTCCGCAAGTGCAACATAAAGTGGAGAATTATGTGCAAGAAGATAGTGGGTTTGATCAAGGCGATTCTTACAATGAATAAGAAGAGGAGGTGCAATATGTGAACAACTTTCAAGGGCAACGAAACAATTTCCAAGGCCCAAGTCAACAACTATGGTGATCTCAAAACAATCAAGGCAATTGGAATTCTAACAACCAAGGTAATTGGAGTGGTAGAAACAACCAATGGAATTGGCATAACAATAATAATCAAGGAAATTGGAGTGGCAAAAATCAAGGTAATTGGGGGGGGGGGGGGTAACAATCAAGGCGGATGGAACAATAATCAAGGCAATCGGGGGTCGGGTTTTCAAAGGCCCCCGATGTATCAACAACCGAGCAACCCGCCTCCTTATCCTTCCAATGGCCCAAGTTCTTCCAACAATGAAATGGGGCAAATTGAGAATATGTTCAAGCAAATGATGGAAAAGAATGCCGATTTCCTCACACAACACATCAATCCGCAACTTAGAAGTCCAAATGGGGAAAATCTCTCAAGCTCTAAATTCTCGTCCTAAGGGGGCACTACCTAGTGACACGGTGGTGAACCCAAAGGGTGGGAACAACACGGGGCATGCTATGGCCGTTACTACAAGAAGTGGAGAGGAGGGAATGCACCCACCTCAAGTCAAAGGCAACTTATGGATGATGAGCAAGTGGTACAAGAAGAAGAGATCCCGAACAATGTGGTGCAAGCAAATTATAAAGTGTGGATTGATATAGATGATAATGTGGAAGAGACTCAAGAGGAAGTGAACCCGTCTAGGGATCACGTTATTGATATATCGGAACCGGTAGTGCAAATGTATAAGGCACCATTGCCTAAGCCTCCTCCTCCATATAAGGCTTGCCAAGCAAAATGGCAACAATCAATTTAAAAAGTTCATTGACATGATGAAGAGCCTCTCGATCAATGTGCCATTAGTTGAAGCTTTGGAACAAATGCCCGGTTATGCAAATTTTATGAAGGATTTGGTGACAAAGAAGCAGTCGGTGAATTTTGAAACCATCAAAGTCACTCATCAAGTGAGTGAAATTGTGCATTCAATGGCTCCTAAATTGGAAGATCTCGGTGCTTTCACAATTCCTTGTACCATTGGAAATGCCGAGTTTGCTAAAGCTCTTTGTTATCTTGGGGCAAGCATCAATTTGATGCCCTATTCGGTTTTTAACACTTTGGGAACTGGGCAACCAAGACCCACATCTATGAGATTACAAATGGCCGATAGTACCATGAAGAGACCGTTAAGAGTAATTGAAGATATATTAGTTCGTGTTGATAAAATCATTCTTCCGACGGATTTTGTCATTCTTGATTGTGAAGTGGACTATGAGGTGCTGATTATTCTTGGTAGACCTTTCCTTGCTATGGGGAAGGCACCTGTTGATGTGGATGCTGGAGAACTCACTTTTTGGGTGGGTGATGAAAAAGTGGTATTCCACGTGCAAATCTATGCGGCAGCGAAATAGCAATGAAGTGTGTTCTTTCGTGAACTTGGAGACCGATGTGATTGTTGATGATACAAGTGCCACGATCACTGTGGGTGATATGTTGGAGGCGTCTTGCTCAACTTTGATGATGACGAGATGGATGGCTTCATGGAATGGGTGTTCTTTGCAAGGAATGTAGTCGTACAACTATGCACCCCATAAACTCTCGTTGGATCTTGAAAATAGGAGAACTCCTACAAAGCCTCCAATTGAAGAGCCTCCTACCTTGGAGTTGAATCTATTTCTTCCACATCTTCGGTATGAATTTCTTGGCCCTTGTTCTACTTTACCAATTCTTTCCTCTTGTTTGAATAACGTGCAGGTAGATTCTATATTTGCTGTGCTACAAAAGAGGAAGAAGGCTATTGGGTGGACATTGGAGGATATTCGGGGGATAAGCCCCGCATTTTGCATGTATAAGATCAACTTGGAGAAAGGCGCCAAACCATCAATTGAACATCAAAGGAGACTCAATGAGGCCATGCAAGAAGTTGTCAAAAAGGACATTATCAAGTGGTTGGATGCTGGGGTTGTCTACCCCATTTCCGATAGTTCGTGGACTTCTCCAGTTCAATGTGTCCCAAAGAAGGGGAGCATGACGGTGGTCACCAGTGACAATGATGAGTTGATTCCTACAAGAACGGTGACCGGATGGAGAGTGTGTATGGACTATTGCAAGCTCAAGGATCATTTCCCACTTCCTTTCTTAGACCAAATGCTTGATAGGTTGGCCGGCCGTGCTTTCTATTGCTTTCTTGATGAGTATTCGGGCTACAACCAAATCCTTATTGCTCCGGAGGATCAAGAGAAAACAACCTTTACATGGTCCTATGGTAAATTCGCCTTCAAGCAGATGACGTTTGGTTTATGTAATGCACCGACAACTTTTCAAAGGTGTATGATGGCTATCTTCACGGACATGGTTGAGGACTACCTTGAAGTTTTCATGGATGAATTCTTGGGGGTTGAGGATTCCTTTGATGATTGCTTGGATGATTTTGGATAAAGTATTGGCAAGATGTGAAGAAATAAATTTGGTGCTAAATTGGGAGAAGTGTCATTTCATGGTCGAGGAAGGCATTGTCCTTGGCCACAAGATCTCAAAGAATGGCATTGAAGTCGACAAGGCAAAGATTGAGGTGATTTCTAAACTTCCACCTCTAACTTCGGTGAAAGGTGTGCGGGGTTTTACCGGCATTTCATCAACGATTTCTCTAAAGTGGTGAACTCGTTGGGTAAGCTTAGAGAAAGATGCTAAGTTTCACTTCAATGATGATTGCATGAGAGCCTTTGAATTGTTAAAGTTCAAATTGACAACTACTCCCATTATCACCGCTCCAAATTGGAGTGTTCCTTTTGAGCTCATGTGCGATGCAAGTGACGTAGCGGTGGGGGATGTTTTGGGGCAACGCATCAACAAGATTTTTCATCCGGTCTACTATGCTAGTAAGACCATGAATAGTGCCCAAGTCAACTATATCATTATAGAGAAAGATCTCCTTGCATTGTGTTTGCAATTGAGAAGTTTCGCCCGTACTTGATGGGTGCAAAAGTCATTGTCCATACGGATCATGCGGCGCTTCGTTATCTTATGAACAAGAAAGATTCCAAAGCTCGGTTGATGAGATGGGTGCTTATGTTGCAAGAGTTTGATATTGACATCCAAGATCGAAAAGGTAGTGAAAATCAGGCGGTGAACCACTTATCTCGTTTGGAGGAGGAGGGGAGGCCATATGATGGCCTTAAAATCAATGACTCCTTCCCCAATGAGCAACTTTTGGTTATTTTGATGAAAGAGTTGCCATGGTTCGCGGATCTAGCAAATTTCCTTGTGTGTGGTATCATCCTGGATGAGCTCTCTTCAAACCAAAGGAAGAAGCTCAAACGGGATTGTCAAGATTAGTATTGGGATGAACCCTACCTTTTCCAGATTTATACATATGGGGTGATTAGAAGATGTGTACCGGAGGAGGAGCAATGTGGAATTCTTGGGGCTTGCTATTCTTCTCCATATGGTAGTCACCGTGGTGGAGCAAGAAAGGCAGCCAAAGTGCTAAGTTGCGGTTTCTATTAGTCCACTCTTTACAAGGATGCAAGTGATCTAGTGAAACTATGTGATGAATGTCAAAGGGCCGGTGGAATCTCAAAGAAAAATTAAATGCCCCTCACCACCATTTTGGAGATTGATATTTTCGATTTGTAGGGTATTGACTTCATGGGTCCTTTATGAGTTCTTGTGGAAACACCTACATCTTGGTCGCGGTTGATTATGTGTCAAAATGGGTTGAGGCCTTTGCTCTTCCCAACAATGAGGCGAGAAGTGTGGTGGCGTTCTTGAAGAAGAATATTTTCACAAGGTTTGGTACTCCGAGGGCTATTATAAGTGACGGGGGGGGGGGGGGTCACATTTTTGCAATAATGCTTCCGATACCTTATTTACCAAGTATGGTATTAATCATAAAGTCATGACTTCCTATCATCCACAAGCAAGCGGTCAAGTGGAAGTCTCTAACCGGGAGATAAAGAGTATTTTGTCCATAACAGTGAATGCTAATCGGACGGATTGGTCCAAGAAGCTTGATGATGCATTATGGGCTTATCGGACGACTTACAAAACACCTATCGGAATGTCTTCATACAGGTTGGTGTTCGGAAAAGTTTGTCATCTTCCGGTAGATCTTGAGCACAAAGCTATGTGGGCTCTCTAAAAGTTGAATCTTGATTGGGATGTAGCCGCTAACTTGAGGGTTGCACATTTGAATGAATTGGATGAGTTCCGGTACTATGCTTATACAAGTTCGTCCTTGTACAAAGAAAGGATGAAATACCTTCATGACATATATATTTGGAACAAAGAGTTCAAGGTGGGCGATCTTGTGTTGTTGTTCAACTCACGGTTGACGATGTTTCCCAGAAAGCTAAAATCTAAATGGAGTGGTCCCTTTGAAATTGTGGGTGTGACACCTTTTGGTGCATTGTACTTGAAGAAACAAAACAATGAGTTATTCCGAGTCAATGGTCACCAGGTGAAGCACTATTTGGGAAAAGTTGGTAATGGCCACATTGTGGCAGTGATTTATTTCAAATGATGGTAATCTACGTCGTGTCGCGACGTTAAATCAGGCGCTTCTTGGGAGGCAACCATGTTTCTTTTTCTTTTCTTTTCTTCTTTTGTAGTTAGGTGTTCTTTTTTTGTTAACTGGATTTGAAGTGTGTTGCAGGGATGAGTGTGCTTTACAGGAATTCTGCCCAGAAATTTGGTTAAGTATGGAAAGAATTGCGGACCGCAGTTGTATTGTGTGGACGACACAAATATGGTTGTTGCAGCAAAAGGTGCTCCGTGGCCGCACAATTTCATTGCGGGCCACAGAAATTGAAGGTGGAAAATGACAACTCTCTGAAGTTGGCCCGTCAGAAAAATGGCCAATCTGCAGCCACACGATAAAATCTATGGTCCGCAACAAAATCTGCGGCGGCACAACAAATTTTGCGGACCGCGAAGCAAAACGACATCTTAGCCCCGGGTAAAAGAGTGCGAACCGCAATTGGAATTTTGCAGCCGTACTCACTTCCCCTTCCCTTGGTAGGCATCGAATAGTATAATAGAGAGGCTAGGGCATTGTTCCCCTTTTCCCTTTCTGAGCTCACAATTTGCATAAATTTTAAATTTCATCTTAAATTGTCTGCCTACACGCCTAGCCACTGTTGATCACTCATATCTTGCACTCATTCACTTCTAGTATGTTTCATCATCTTGTTAATTTCTTTTAATTTTTATATTTTTTGTAAAAATTCAAACCATTTGTCTGTTGAATCTATTTGAACAACCATGTGGGGTAAATATGTAGTGGGTAGACTGGAAAAATGATCTAAGGGGATGGGTAAATAGACCTTCATGCTTAGATGTTGTTTCCATGTCAAAATTTTGCAAAAATTTCAAGCCGTAGGTAAAAATGACTGCTGTCATAATTGGCTAGAATTTGCGGCCACACAAGAAATTGTACGGTCCGCAGAAGTTAACGTCTAGGGTATAGTAAGGCATTGTTCTGCGGCCGCAACAAAAAATGTACGGACCGCAGAAATCCTATTGCGGCCATAGAACAACTTATATCCTGTGATCAGAGAGTTGTCAAATTGGTGACTCTCATGTGCAGCTGCAAGACATTTTGTGCAGACCGCATAAAAGTGTTTGCGGCCGCAAAATAGCCAATTCTCTGTCATTAGAGAGTTGGCATATAGGTGGTATCTGAGTTGCGGCCGCAATGAAAATTCTTTGGACCGCAATTCCCTACTATGCAAGCATGTTTCTATTGTGTTTTTCACTATATCTTCTAGTGTGTCCTTACATTCATTCTGTGGCTGAACTTGACTTGCAACTAACAATCGCCTTTGCTTGGTACGGAACATGGTTCGATCTAGAGGCAAAGGCGACACTTCAAAAGGAAGGGGTGACCCTTATCGGGGACGAGGGAAGTGACCCTTGCCTAGTGCCAAACAACATGAAATGAGAAAGAAGACAGCTGTTGGTAGAGGGAGAGGTGTAGACCTCTCGGAGACCAGCTATTATGTCCCGCCTATGGACGTATCAGAGGGCAGCTCAGACTCTGTACATGAGCAGTCGATCGCCCAATCAAGGCCGCCAAGAAGATATCAGCTCAAGGATGAGCCTTCATCATCACCTAGCACCTCCGAGGGTTCGGAGAGTGCTTGTCAGGCTGCTGGGCCTTCCACTACACCTGCTCCCCAGGCACCAGAGAAATTCGTTCAGGACATCCCAGATGATGGCAGAGGGGAGATGCCATAGTTGCCGGCTTTGAGCGCTCGAAGAAGAAAGAGGTGCGCGAGGACCGTTTCGTGAGTTTGGTAACTTTATCTAGCTTCCGTGAGTGGTGTCTAGTGAGGTCGCTCACTCTTGAGTGACAGTTCCATTTGAAAGATCTAGAAAAGTACACACCTACAGTTTTGAGGTAGTTTAGAGAATACAAAGGGTGGATATGGTTTACCCAGAGCATGGTAGATGCTAAGGAGTACATTGTCCGGTAATTCTACGCCAATGTGGCGCACATAAAAAAGGGACAAAGGTGAAAAAAGTGAGAAACCTCAAAGTGTGATTTGACCGGCGCACATTAAACACATACATGGGATTTGATGATGTCGAGCCCACAGAGTACTTAGAGAAGTATGCACTTGGGGAGGCAGCGCGTCCTTGGTTAGCAAATATTTTAGCAGCTCTTGGGCAACCACCACCATAGATCACAACATGGGTTCCTATTCAGAGGAACACTCTGAACTTTGAGGCGAAGGGGTGGCAAACCTTTGTCTGCAGTAGACTAGACCCGTGCCAGAATGAGACCTATCTTCCGATTCCATAGGTAGTTCTAGTTGCTTTTATCATGGCCGGGTACCCGATCAATGTGGGTGCCGTGATGTCGGCCAACATCTCTATGATTGCTAGGCAAGCTCACTCGTCTTACCCGTATCCTAACACTATTATAGAGTATCTCACGGATGCGGGGGTAGAGCCGAGGGTTTATGATATGAAAGTGCGGCCGAAGAAGCCTTTCTCATGGTACTCTCTGCTGGATGCTACGAACACAAATAAGAAGATTCAACATCCTACCACTGGGGGCTAGTTTGACGAGCCAGATATGGTAGTTGCGGAGGCAGTTGATGGTCCACTCACTTCGGCCGAGCCTTCCTCCATTGCCGCAGCGATGCCTCCACCACCATCTTCAGTTCCCGCTGCATTTCCTGCCATAGGTTCCACCTCGGCTTTGAAGCCGGTGCCAATGCCTACTACTCCACTTTCTGCGCTGCGAGTCTCCTAGACACTGGAGCCTCAATAACTGGATGCAGATAGCCACTACAAAGCTGTCTGACATATCCCGTACTATTGTAGCACATTCATCCATTTAGGCACCTCAGGTTCCTCCGACAGTGGAAGACATATTGAAGAAGCTCCTGGAGAAACCGACTACTATCATGAACACTTTGGTACAACATGGGTTAGTGATTGAGTACCCGCCCAGTAATCTCGGACAGGTCTTCCTGATATGCCCAAAACCACCACACTCAAAACATCCATCCTGGTGTTGTGTCTGCTGAAACTGAGACTGACCTGAACGGGTCGGATAACCACGGTGATAACTCTGAATCGGAGGCGCACTATTAGGAGTTGATGGTGCGCTGTAGGCTGGCTGCCCAGATTAAGGCACATCAGGACCACGACCCCCTGAAGCACTGTGGGATGCCTGAAGCGCCGACTGAAATGGCCTGGGAGGATGGCCCCTACCAAAAGTACCCCTGCCTCCAGATAAGGCACCACTAAAACCACCAGAATGACAAGGCCTCTTATCAGACCCCTGCCCTCTCTCCTATGCAAGAACCATCTCGATCTACCTAGCAACATTAGCAGCCGTCTGAAAGGAAATCTTACCCCCGGTCTCCTTGGCCATTTGTAGCCTAATTGGATGAATGATTCCATCAATAAACCTCCTCACCATCTCCCTATCAATAGGAAGCAAGATAAGGGAATGACGAGCTAGATCCACAAAACGGGTCTCGTACTGAGGGACTAACATACTGCCCTGCTGGAAAGGCTCAAACTGCTTGCGGTACTCCTCCCTCATTGTGATAGGAAGGAACTTCTCTAGAAATAGCTGAGAGAACTGGTCCCAAGTAAGAGCAGGTGATCCACCTGGTTCGATAGACACAAAAGCCTTCCACAATCTCTTGGCTGAACCCGTCATATGTAACACAGCAAAATCAACCCCATTGGTCTCAACTATACCCATGTTCCGCAACACCTCATGGTAGTGGTCAAGTTAATCCTGTGGGTACTCAGAAGATGCACCACTGAAGTGAACTGGGAGGAGCTTAGTAATCTTTTCCAATCTCAATAAGCCCTCAGAGGACATGGCGGGCCTATCATCGGCCAGTGCCGCAACAACTGGCTGAACTACCCCAACTGGCGGGTCTACTGGTGTCTGATACTGGGGAGCCATCTGCTCCGGAGTGTGAGTAGCGGGAGTCTATGCTCCTCCACCAGCCTGAGAGATGGCTGGTGCCATAAGAAATGTACCGGCTTGGGCCACACTCTCCACAAAGCCCACCAAACGGACTAGAGTGTCCTGAAGCACTGGGTGGTGATGAACCCCTCCAACAGGTACAGTATGAGCTAGAACCTTCTTATCAAAATCTACCCGCGGCTCCACTACTGGTGCTGCTGCTCAAGCTCTAGGCTGAGCTCTGCCCCTACCTCGGCCTCTAGCGCTACTCCGACCTCGACCTCTGCCCCTCGTAGGAGCTATTGCTGGGGGCTCCGACTGCTATCCAACTGAAAATGCAGTGCATGTTATCGCCATCTGCGAGAGATCAAGAATAGAAGAGTTCAATCATTAATGGTAGAATGAAATCGCATGACGGAGAAGAATAGAAGTGAAATTATTCCTAACTCCATAGCTTATAGAAGATAAGTACAGATGTCTCCATACTGATCCTCCAGACTCTACTAAGCTTGCTCGTGACTCGTGAGACCTATGAAACCTAGTGCTCTGATACCAACTTGTCACGACCTGGAATTCCCACCGTCGGGACTATGATGGCGCCTAAAGTTTCACTTGATAGGAAAGCCAACGTTAGAATACTTTATCCATTTTTCTACCAGTTTAAATTAATTAATGAGAAGGAACTGAAATAACTGCAATAATCCAAAGTAATAATACGGAAGCTAAAACGGCCAAACGTCTGATACATCCCTGGACCCGGTGTCACAAGTGCAGGAGCTACTAGAACAGTACAAACAAGGGTCTAAAATAACATAAAGCTGTCTGAAAATAAAGTACACAGCCAAATAAAAAAGGAAGGGGACTCCAGGAGTTGCGGGCGCTGAGCACATGTACCTCAAGTCTCCACAAGCTGTCCAATCCGAGCATGCTAATAACCGCGTGTAGTGCAGAGTGTAGTGTGAGTACAACCAACCCCATGTACTCTGTAAGTGCCGAGTCTAACCTCAACGAAGTAGTGACGAGGCTAAGGCAAGTCACCTGCACTACAACCTGTACGCAGTATATAATAAAGACAGAAAAGGAAATACAAAACAAAATAAGATAGTCAACGGAAGATAATAGATACAGCCTTAAGAAATAAGCCAGTGACGATCAGAATTACCAATCCTTGGAGTTTTAAGTGAAAATACCAAAAACCAACACAGTTCAAGGGAATAGAAACACATAGGTTGTTGCGACGCGCAACCCTATCCCACAGTACAATATATATATATATATATATATATATATATATATATATATATATATATATATATATATATATGCTGCGGCGCACAACCGGATCCCACCATATAATAATATCAGTATCATAATCACCCTTATTTCACCGTGACAATCCACCCTTATTCCATCTGTTGCGGCGCGCAACCCGATCCCTCTGTATCAGTGCAAATTCACCCTTATTCCACCATGTCAATCCACTCTTATTTCACCTGTTACGGTGTGCAACCTGATCCCACCATATTAGTACCAAATACTCAATATGCACAGTCAAAGCAATAATTCAAATCACTAGAACACTTACGATCAATAAATACCAAGCTGAACCAAAAAGGAAACCTTGTACAACATGGGAATCCACATAGGTAATACTACACAGAAGGTCAAGTCCGGTAAATGACAATTAGAAGTCCAAGTAAGTCAATTAAGGCAAGTAGAAGTGAATCATGAAAATATGGAATGAAATAACATTATCAACATAAGTAAACATTAATTAACAGGTAGCAAATAAGCATGGAAGGCATTCAGAGCAAATAAACAGGGAAGGAGATTGTCACGACCCAAACCGAAGGGCCACGAGGGCACCCGGTGCCTTACTCAACCGAGTACCAACGTAACATATCATTCTTATCATAATATCATGGGTAAATGAGCTAGAAAACCCTTCATGAGATAACAAGAATAAAACATAAGGGAATACTCAACATATGATGACCCAACATGATATACAAACTTATACAGGTGACATACGGGCCTATTAGGCCGACATGACCATTTGTAAACTCAAAACATAGGCCGACAAGGCCATACAAGTATCCAAACACCTGACATCTGTCTACAAGCCTCTAAGAGTACATAAAATCATAAAGGTCGTGACAGGGCCCCGCCATACCAATCAATACATATCCAAAGCATACTCACCAAATAGGCAACTCCGGAGCAAGTGGAGTACACCAACACCTTCGCTGAGCTGATAGCCTACTAGGAGGAATGTCAACCTGTCTATCGGGACCTGCGGGCATGAAACGCAGCGTCCCCAGGCAAAAGGGACGTCAGTATGAATAAATTACCGAGTATGTAAGGCAGGAAAACATAAACCAGAATAGTAATGTAAAGAGAGATAGAGGAGATACAACCTGTAACATCTGAGTGCCTCTGGGGGCTACTGACATGAAATGCATAATACATATATATACATAAACTTTTAAAAACATACGCCTCTATGGGCATCATCATCGTCATATCGTACCCGGCCTCAAAGAGGACTCGGTAAAAATGTACCCGGCCATCATAAGGCTCGGTAGAATCATACCCGGCCACGTGGAGCTCGGTAAACCCAACTGATCAGTGGTTGCACAATAGGTGCCATACCCGGCCGACTATAGCGCGGCTCGGTAGAGTAAAATAGATACTATATATAATGCATGCTAGACTCATGGAATCATGTTCTAAACCTTTCGGAGTGACGTAAGAACATTATGGACATCCATACCCTCAATATGAACCTCAGTAAGATTCAAGGAACGGAAAGAACAACATGGACAACCTTAGTTTCTAGGAGTAGATCCGTTATGAAATAGCATATTCATTTCACTTTAGATCATGCCAAAAGAAAGAAGGAAGTGCCTTAACATACCTTAAACATGTTGAGTCCTTAATACCTTCCAAGCAACTCTTCAAACAAGTCAACTCGATCTATCATAGCATAATGAGATTCAAAATCAGTGTTGAACAAAGGCTAAGTCTGTAACTTAAGCTAGTAGCTCGTCTACGTAAATTCGGGCAGCATCTCCCTTGTAACAAGGGCCTCCTCCAATACCATATACCAACAACAACAGCTAGGGAAGTCCAGCAACCTATAAATATCAATAACAAGACACCATATAACAACAACAAGTCACAACTACTTCACGACGAGCGGCAAGCTCCGATTGGAATCCGTATAACCCATATCACCCCTTATAGACTTCTTACATTAATTTAACAGTATCATTAACATGATAATTAAGTCATTCATCAATGATTCCATCCTTATACCATATATTTATAACAAAGGAAATAATCCACAACTCCAACTATCTTCAATTAGTAACTTTATTCACTAGTTCATGTCTACTCCATCCATTTAACTTAATCAACATCAATATAACCTTAGGCACATGCAAGAACACAATATACCTACCTCCTATAGTAACTTCAAGTCGAAATCCAAGTTATATTCAGCTTACAACAACTCTCAATGGCAATACAACACCATCGAAGTGACTTAAGCTAATCCAAGTATTATCTTGTAGTTTATCATCCTAACAACTTAACCAACATACAAGAAAGCTTAAGCACAATTAGTAGGCTGTTATACTCACCTTAGACAGCAGCAACAACTTGGAATTTCATCCAAATACAGCCCACAACAATCCTCAATGACAACACAACCTCAAAGAGGTGTT